>NC_054534.1:63921594-64124094 GCF_017654505.1 Polyodon spathula | reverse complement strand
ACTCTGTCAATGACAGGCCATGAACTGGGAGACCAAGAGTCACAACACCTGTCCAAGATCGACAGATCATTTTGCAGCATCTTCCTGATGTCAATTGTTAATCAGCACAATAAAAAGTTACTGCACCTGCTCTAAAACAGAGTTTGTCATTTTTTCAATCAAATCTAGTGAATTTTATCCAAATATAAGTGATAAGTTTCTTTTGAAGTCATAAGGGAGGTAAGGCTTTTTCTTTTAGAGCCTCTAAAAACTATGGACATTTTTTATAAAATGGTATTTTTCTTAGTGGTTTTAATGCAACATAATTGCTAGCTTTTAATGATTATTTTTTTTATTTTATTATTTGCATATTTTGTATTTTAATGTATTTATGTACAGTGCCTTGTGATACTTCGGTATGAAAGGCGCTATATAAATGAAATAAATAAATGCGTTTCTTTTGATGCTCAGATACTGTATAAGTGATAAGTTTCTTTTTATGCTCTGCATATATTGGAACATATCATACTGTTTAACTGCATATCAACTGTTAATGGAAAATAGTAATCTCTTCATCCAATTCATTTGATAAAGATAGTTGGGGTCTCTTTTTAAATGAAAGACTGTATTTTTAAAACAGATGCATGCTGTGTAGAAAAATGCCAGGTTATATAACAACCCTTAAGATAAACTTATCAGGAAATAGCATTACTGTCATTATAGTACATTACATTGTATGCATTGCATCCATAAGCACACACTGTATTTACTATTGACAATGAGGCAATATTCTTACAGAGCAAGAACACATTTACACAGAATGCATTATGAGTACTGTTTACTCCATCTGGCTATGCAAGTGTAAAATTGTAGGAGCATCCTGAGTAAAGAGTAATCAGACAAAGTAAAGAAGTGCTGAATATATGTTCAATATATCAGTAGATACTCAAAGGTGAATTACGCCCTGCTTTAATAAGCAAGGAGTTTACGACCATATAGTCTGGAAGATTTTTGGTTAAATGGAAAACCATAATGCTTTTCTTTAGTCTTTTGGTTGAATTTGTGTGTTTGCTTATTTATTTTATCTTTAAAACTGAAATTATTCTCTTCCCTGGGATGAGTACAGTGGAACACAGCTGTGTAAAGAAATAAATAAACAAGGTGAACGATACCTTATACAGATATACAAATCTTGGTGTCACATGTAGTTTTGGTTTGTTTGATATCTGTAAGTGGATTTTTCCTGACTCATCGTTATGCCCTGAACTGTGAGGGTGAAAGTCTCTTCTCCATTTAAGTGAGTGTATGGTGAATCAAGATTTTAAAGCTGATATATAGCTGGGTGATTGTACCATAAATAGTGATTGTACCACAAAATTATGCTGTAGAGTAAACATTTTGTTAATTATGAACAGCACCTTTCACAAGACACTGTTTATACAAATATGCACAAGAATCCTTTAGAATAACACACACTAAAGTAAAGATGCCAACGTTTTACCATATAGTACATGTATAATAATACATGGTGCTATTATAAGCTGTCTTAAGTAAACATGATTTAACCTGTGTTCTGTTTGTACTGTAACGCTATTATACACTGATTAATAGTTTATATACAAGTTACAAAACCCAACTATAATGGTTTCTATTCTTTACAAACCCGTATAGTATAGTACATTGACGTTTTCACTGAAAAGATGGTAAAGATTGATATAGGGAATACTGTTAAGTGGCTGAGATACATGGTCGATGCCACTGGTTTGAATTGACGTAGCAGTTTAAGGGAATTCTGAAAGGCCCCTAAGGTATGGTTTTTCAAGCAAGTGGAGTCAACCATACTTAAAATGGCAACAAAGGACTATAGAAACTCAATTTGGTAAGGTTGATTTCATGATTTTTTTTTTTTTTTTTTTGTGGTGTACCATGGAAAACAGGAATGCTGGCAATGTGATTGGCTGAGAGCTTTCAGCAATCTAGCTATAATAGCGATTATGGGCCATATTTGTTTTCAGACCATTGGCAATCTTTTTTTAAATGTGTAAGGAACATTCAACTTGACATGCAATATAAGTGACATATACATTTGTTTTAAATTAAATGTGCAACACTAGACACAGCTGATTCAACAACATTAGCCTGAGGCCAAGAATCTCATTTTGAGTAAAAAGTCTATTTGCTGGAGTGATTTTTAAATTAAAGATTTACTAGTTACCCTTATTAACATACTTGATTTCAAAGATCACTTTATCAATGAAATAATTACTCCTCATGGCAATTTTTTAATTGGCTGCAACCATATGACTTTTTTTCCCCCAGGTGTTGCACTTTACTGTACTACAGCTTGTTTGCATATACAGTACTGTATATAGTAGTGTATGCAATTACCATGAACTTGTAGAAAATGTAGATTTTCCAGAATTGTAAAGTTATTAAAAATCTATCTGTCTATCTATCTACAGTTAATTATTTGATTGTATTGCAAATTATGAATTTATATTAGTAAATGCAATACTCTCTGTTATTGTTTACATGCAATACTCTATAATATTTGAGGGCTGTGTACTGGAAGTAATTTGACTTTACCAATAATAGCTTGTATACAGTAGGTAACAATAGTGGGCTTACGACCACTGTCACATGTTTGCATTCATGATTCTGACACACAGAGGAGTGTGTTAGATAACGTGCATTCAAATTCAGATGACTGCTGGTATGGTAAGCCTGCTACCTCTATCATAAAGAAGTGTCTGTCTCAAAGCTGTATAATGTGCAGGAAATCCACCCAAATAGTCTGTTAAAAGGGGTTTAAATCCACTGGGATTGCTGCAGCAAAAATGGTGTTTAATGTGTATATTGTGTTTCTGCTTTGTTTTGAATAAAATAGACTGATAAAAATTGTGACTAACAATGTCTGGTCAATTACAGCTAAGACTGGGCATACCAAATATGTATCATTACTGCTCCTAACCATGCAGGGTCTGTTTGAGCAAATGGTTTTTACTGTGTGGCTGAAAATGTATGCTAGGGGCACGTTTCTAGTAATTGAGAGATGTCCGGCAACTCAAATCTGGTGTTATCAAATAAAAACTTATGGTTGCAAAAAATATGAGGAGAACACTTCCAAATAGGGTTTAATCCTCAAGTTAGTAGAGATACAGGGTGTCTCTCTGCCTTATGTAATTAGGCTCAATCACGAAGCTATCACCTACGTGCTAAAAATCTACAAGTGCTTACATTGTTTATTAGTCATCTGCAATTCCATAAGTAGGTCCTTATAGTAGAAATATGAGTACCTGACATTTGAGTATTGTGCTTTATTGTTTTATACAATGTCAGCATCAGTTGTGTCACACGCTTGAAGTGATTTATTGCAAGGTTTTATCAGAGTGAGTGTCCTGCAGTCTTAAGACTAACCTCCATCTGTTATTCAGTGGTGCTCTTTAAATTGGCTCCAGGCTTGTGACAGATCGATGGTTATTGATGTAATACAACTTAGCGATCACCTCTACAGACAGGAAATATTCTGGAAGAAAGTAATTATGAGAAACATACTGCACTGACAAGGTGTTCGGAACCCATCAAAGATGTTTACGTAAATATGCTGCCACGTTATTATAATATGCTATTAACAATGCTAGGGTGCACAATACAAGCCAGAAGAGAATTTAACCAACTTAGCTTAGAAATGCTGTATACATAAGCACCGAGTTAGAGGTACATGCTCCTCCAAAGTAAAGCCTATGTACATGGAATGCATGCTACTGTACTAAACACAGCAATACTATAAACTTTTACTGTGTTTACTTGAATGTGTGAATCTTTTTCACTTAAACCTGAAGCTTCTCTAAATCGCTCAAATCGGTGAATCCATTTCAGCCATTCTTTAGTTTTACTGAAAGGAAACTTTTTCCGGTGCCACTATCTGAAAAGCTACCATCATCTCAGTCCTGCATGTGTTGCAAGGCTGTGTGTAATATGAAAGTCTCTTTTCAGGACTCGGAGTCTCTCTTTCTCTCTCTCTCTCTCTCTCTCTCTCTCTCTCTCTCTCTCTCTCTCTCTCTCTCTCTCTCTCTCTCTCTCTCACCTTTGTTTTTTTTTCGAGCTAGAATCGGTTTTCCGCACCCTTCTGTCACCATGTTTAATTACTAAAGAGGGTGGGAGTTGGAGTATAAACTGAACAACCTGGCTTTAGTAACCCTTTCAGGACCAAGCATTTATTAGTGGGATGCTCCCCCAGGACGAGGCGTTTTTTGGCTGTATTTGACTGTTCTCCTTTAAAAATTCATTAAAAAATCTATTTTTTAAAGTAGCATCATGGGAAGGGTGTCTTTTTTTCAGAAAACTCTGGGGAACAATTTAAGATATGTAAATGTAAAGTATTTTATTATGTATTCTGTTTAGAGATACATGTATAAAAACATCCTGAAAGTTTTGCTGAAAAGTATTGATGTTTGGGCAAATTACAAGACATTGTTTCACCTGAGTGATTGTAATACACGTTTATTCTTAGGGTCTTTATAAGCAATAATGGACACTACTCTCAATTTATTTTCTCAAAATAAATATTTATAAATAAAATAAGTTATTCATTCCATTATTATCAGTAGTAAGGGGGGAAAAAAAAACCTACTTGATAACTTTAGTTAATAAAATAATATCTGCTTATGTCCACTCGTTTCTTGATATTTATAAATTTATAAATGTTGGCACGCTTACACCTCAGACACCTGGGTGCTCGCCATCGTGTACACCGGTTACGCGCTACAGTTCCACATGGGGCTTCCTCCCTTTCGAGGGGTCACAAATATATCTGTGATAGACCCTCTCCAGGTCTCAGTACTTCAGCAGGAAGTGGCCACGTTGCTATCACTATCTCTGTCCTGGTCACGAAAGCAAAGTTTGTGGGGAATAATAGCCATTTTCTATATTTTTGAGGCATAAGCAATTAGGAAATAACACTTACTACCCAGGAACAAAAGTGTGTTACCTAGTGTAATAATAACTTCATTAAGCATAACAGGGGCTCAGTGGGCTAATCTGTACCACCAAACATCACACTACACTGCAAATAACTACTTCATAGAAGCCAAACTGAATGAATTTATTCCCTGAGAGTCTTCCTATAACCCTCAGTGAGAAAATACAAAAGAAAGACAAGACAACAAAATGCCGTGTGTGTACATTAGTTCACAGTCAGAACATTAGGGACAACAACTACCTATACAGATTGTAATTGACAGTCTCAGTCTATGATAACTTTGATAATAAAAGCTGTAAGTGTTGCTTAGATAGTGTATATTTGATGTGGTATTTCTACAAAATGTCTAAATAACATTACTAAGTAGAAGAAAATAACTGCTCAATTCCCCCATGGGCAATTCCTTGTTCATTGCAAAAGTATAGACTTGTGTTCAGTTTCAGCCCATAGAAAGCGCATCTCGTCCTTTGAATCTGCAAAAGTTAATTTGGGCTTAGTTCTCTTGGTCTGTTTTTTGTTTATTTTCATGTATTTTTGAAAGGTGGATGCTGCTCTTGTTTAATGCACAACTGGTAAAAATGCCAGTACAGAGACCAAAAAAAAACCTTCCTGAATATAATCCTAATAAGACCTATTGTCCATCAATAAATGTGTCAACACCTGCAGTGAAAGAAAAAGCTGTGTGAATACAAAAGACATATATTCAATTGACTAATGTTGATTTATTGCAAATACTTTTGTGAACAGGTTCCAAGGCCTGCCTAATTTGTGGTCTGGAATAAAAACAAAATGCACACAGAATGAACTGTGTAAAAAAGACCCTCAGCATATAAATGACATTGCACCTTGATATTTTAATTATTTATTGTCAAATAGACATAGTAGTTTGTCTCTATTTGAGTTTCCTGGAAAAACAGAAGAATTCCTGTGACAGTGTAAGTGGTCTCCGGTCTTAGGTTTGAGGTGGTACATGCGCTTTACTATCTCTGGTTATCGTGTGATTCCTGCCTTCTGACTGCTCGAGCATGGCAAACCTTTGTTTGGGTTCAATTAAAATGGTGGAATATCACGGTTTTGCAGGACTGGTGTTTTAATCTTGTTTATTGTTTTTGCCTGGACAGTTTGTTTAAGTAAGCGATAACTGCAGTCCAAGTGAATAAACACCAAGACCTTCAGAACCAGTTAATTATAAGTGAGGTAAAATGATGTTCCAGGGGTGCCAGGTTTGTAAATTCTTTGGTGGTGCCCAAGGGTCAGGGGGCAGATTCCTCTGTACGGTTGCCACCGCTTAGAACGGGCACATTTATGTTACCTTGATTCACATGTAGTAAGCGACGAATGGTATAAACGCCCACACAATAACCTGACATTCAAAATGTCCTCCAATCACCAGTAATCAAAACAAACAAGTGTGTTTGCATTTAAAAATCTTTATTAAAACACTCACTACATCACTCATTTTAAAACCTATGAATGTAATAAAAAGTAAGTGCAAAAAAGTAATGCAAGTGCAGAAATGTACAGAACAGGTCGGCCACATTTCTATGGGGTACCATATGTAAAAAAAAAAAAAAAGTGTTAATATTTTAACTTTTTTTCCAGATTTAACTTAAATCTTGTATTTTTTCCCTAGATTAATAAACGTTGTGAAAATAAATCAATATTTTATTTAAGTGTGTACATTGAGATATAATTTATAAATCTACTTACAAGATTTAAGTTAGATAAATATTTAACTAAATCTTAAATCTATTAACAAGATTTAACATTTAGCCCAATATTTAACTAAATTTTAAATCTCTGTCTGCTTTGTGCTTTCCTGTGATTTGATTGGCTCTTGTAATGCTAATCGGGAAATATGTAAATTTCAACATTGCAAGAGCCAATCAAATTGCATGAAACTACAAAGCGAGTGGAGCTCATTTGTAAGCAAATTCCAGATTTAGCTGGGCAGTTAAATATTTAGCTAAATGTTAAATCTTGTTAACGATGACTTCCTCAGCAACACCAAGAGCCAATTACATTACAATCGGTGTTGTGTCAAAAACTACTGGGTATGATAGTCGCAGCTTCATGAGCCATCCAACTGGGGTTACTCCACATGTGCCTGATCCAAGCATGGCTCAATGCCTTTTGGCTACACCCTAAGCGCGACAGACACCTTCAGCTGACCATGTCTCTCCTATGCTGGGAGTGATACACAACCGTCAAGTGGTGACGACATACGCGTCCAACTCTAGTTTGGGGGGGTCGGTCTAGGCAGACAGAGGAGTGTGCGGACCCTGGTCAGGCTGCTAGACATCCCTGCACATAAATGCGGTGGAGCTGAGAGTGGTCCACCTCATGTTTCAACATTTCCAACCTGTGCTCCAGAACAGACATATCCTTGTCCACACTGACAAAATGTCAGTAGTGGCTACGTGAACCACCAGGGAGTGCTTGGGTCTCTGCTGTGCATGGATCTCCTCAGTCAGGCAAAACGCACCCTCTGGCACCCAGAACTGGGCAGACTTCAACTGTGGGGCTGTCTGTCTGCCTTAGGGCTCTCGAATGCAGTCGTCAGTACATTGCAAAATGCTAGGGCCTCCTCCACAAGAGCATTGTACACCTATAAGTGGAAGTATTTTCAAAATTGGTGCATGACCAGAGGTCATGACCCCGTTTATTGCTCTACAGCAACTATGTTGCAGTTTCTGCAAGATCCGTTAGAAGCAAGTAGATCCCCCATCTGCATGCCATGTCCCCATTGACGTTCCTGGGCGCTCATATACTAGCGAACCGTTTTCAGTGGTTACATCCTCCCCGAACGGAGTCTAAACGTGATACTGGAGGTTCTCACTAAGGCCCCACTTGAGCCTATACATTCCATAGAGTTGAAATACCTCTCTGTGAAGACAGCCTTTCTATAAGACATCACCTCCGCTAAGCAGGTTAGTGATCTACAGTTTCTGTCAGTGCACAGTTCCTGTATGCGTATTTGCGACAATGGAAACAGGGTATCATTGCGCTCAAACCCTGCTTTCCTCCCTAAGGTGATTATGGCTTTTCACTTGAATCAATCATTGGAACTAGAGGCTTTCCATCCCCCTCCTTTTGTGGAGGACACAGACTGGAGGTTGAATTCCCTCTGCCCTGTTTGGGCATTGAGAGATTATGTGGATTGGATGAGAAGCTGTATCAGTCTAACCAGCTATTCATCTGTCATTGTGAAAAGACCCGAGGTCAAGCCCTCTCTAAGCAGCGACTGTTCCATTGGATTGAGGACACACTCTCGACTGGGTATACTAATGCCGGCCTACCCCCACCTGGGATGGTGGCCGCGCAATCTACCAGAGGTGTGGCTACGTCATGGGACCTCTTTAGAGGAGCTTCATTGACCGACATTCACCAGATTCTGCCAACTTAATGTGGTAGATCCCTCTATGCCTTCATTAGGCACAAGAACCCTTGAGGTTGCACGCTTACACCACCAACAATAGTTGGCGGTAGAGAGACGTCCCTCGTATGCTATCGGCAGCTTTGATATAAAATGCTCAGTGAATACCTGACCTGTGCAGGTATATCCCAAAGGTATTGGTTGGTGGTCGTCTTCTCTTCCATCGGACTGTGAACGTGTGTGTTGCAGTGTGTAGGTGTAGGGGTGAAGCAGGTGACGACGACAGATACAAAGTTACGGTTCAAACAGTTCTTTAATTCAGACTTCTCCTTTTTGTTATATTGCCAGCATATAACAAAAAGGGTTTTTCAGTCCCAAAATAATAAGACAAAACATAGACACTTAACACAGACACAAAGCATGTCTCTAGACTCTGTGTGCTCTTAGTGCAGGTGCGGTGCTTTCAGCTGTAGTGATGTATTTAGTGCGTGTCCAGGCTTAGCGCTGGCTTCTTGCTGCAGGTCCTGGCTTCATATTAGCCATCTGACAAATACCCACAGGTTACAAATAAACAAAACACTCCACTCAAGTTTCCACAGTCCTTGCTTCCTCTCATTAACCACAACAAAGGAACTAATTACGGCATCACGCCCCCCTAAAGTATCCTGAGCTCCGCCCCCTCCGATAGCTAGTTCAATCATGTCTCCTCCGATTCATGAATGAAACTTTGCTCACCGTACTAGGGCGATGACTCCTGGTACTGTGACGTTGTCCCTTTCCTGAATGGCCGACCTCCGACCCTAGAATGAACTGCCCAACCATTGAGTATGAGCCACACAGTTCCTGTTGTACGTGCCCTCACAGGTCAAGAGGGTAATTGTTGATTCGGATTCATTCGCTCTCTGTAACACGGATTCTTTCTGGTTTCATCACTTTGTGTGAGAGCCGGTGGTCTGTGAAAGGCTTGCAACATTGACTAGGACTAAGAAATTTCACTTCTAACAGAGGGAAAATAACACTAATTTACCTGTTAAACTAATCTGATGTGAAATGTTATTCAATAGCTACGCTGTTTCTCACATATTTTACCATTAACAGGTGGAATTTTAAAGACATATCGTGTATAAAGATATTGATCCCATCAAAAGCTATGCACATTTATTACATATAAGCTCAAACATTGGTGGTTCTGGATCCATAGTCCAGCATATTGGTGGAGCATTGGCACCATGGGCCATATAACCCGGCACTTATTGATGTAACCTTTAGTTTGAGCTATTCTGCAAGTGTTTCAAGGATAGACTGTACATTTTTTAGGTATGATGTGACACACCAATTAGATGTTTGAAAATTAAGTTTGACTTCAGTGTGGTTCTGCATTTTCCAGGTCAAATTAGTCAGTTTGAATAGATCATAGTATATTAAAAGAACTGTTCTATCTTAAGATTTTGTGAAAACAAGCCAGACACATGTCACCTGGTTTGTTATGTTAAGAAAAAAAACAGATGTGTAAAATATTGTAAGTATTAATTTATTCCAGAAAATGTATTGTATTATCTGTCAGCATTTGCTGGTTTTTATATGATAAAGTACTTTTTTTCAGTGACAAATACTGTATTTATGTTTCTGTTGAATCATAATCATGTCTGTTGACTATAATAAGTAGGTTTATCTGAGGATATAAAACTGTTACGAAGAACTGAAAGAGTTTCCTTTCATTGATTATTGCATTACTGCTCTTGGATGTTACTGTTGAAAAACTTAGAAAATCTTGTTAAGGTCATATGTATAAAAGGAAGTCTTGCAGCATGTTTTAAATTAATTTGACCTTTTTATGCACTTTCCTTTAAAAGGACATGGTCCTTTTAAAAAAATCAAGTTTGTTCTTCCTTTGAGAGTTTAATTTTAATGAAATTTCAAATTCCTTCAGTCTCAGGTCTCAGGTGAATACAAAAAAGACATATTTGCCCAAAGAATACTATCCATCATAAGAAAGACAACCCAAACGAAATGTCAAAGAAATATAAAGCACCATAAAACATAAGGCTTCCAAAATATCAGCTGACTCAGGGTATTTATCATGTTTTTTTTTGTTTTTTTTTTTATATTCTGACATCCCAGACTACAGCAGCTCCAGTTGCATTTCCTCATAACTATGATATGATGTCTCCAAAGGGGACAATGTGCTTTCTGTAGCATGTTACAGTTCTATCCTTGTTTATAATATAATGAAAAAGGTCGCACAGATCACCAACCAAAAAAATAAAAGAAGAAAATGTTGCAGACAATGGACATTTCCCATTCTATTGTTAAAATAACATACTGTCCATACTTTCAGGACAGTTAAAGTTCAAACAAGTTTGTTGAAAAAATGCAGCCCCTTTACTGTATTAAGGGAACAATGTTTAATTTAATCAATATTTTTGTAATAATGTTTTTTATTAGGTAGATAGAAAATCTTGAAGCAGGTATCTGCACTAAAAGAAAAAAATGGATATCAAGGTAAACTTTTGTAATATTTTCAAGCGCAAATCTGCTGTTGCAAAGATTTTGTAGCCTACTCTGCTGTGGAAACTACTGAATAAAAAGATTATTGTTAACAAAAACAGTAGCAGAAATTTAAACGCTAAAATAGGGCAATTACAGCAAACTTTTTATTATTTTTCTTTTTTTAATAGATCCGGGGACAGGTTTTTGCCTAACTATATGTGCAGTAGGAAAACCTAGTGGTTCTCAAAGTGTCAGTTCGTTAATTCGCACATTCTGTTACGTGACATGACAGGAGAGGCAAAGAGGCAAGGCAAAGCAGAGACAAACCTAACAAAAAAAGAAGGAGTATACAATGGTCATGTTGGTACCACTGACATGTTGGAAGGCAAACATTTATTGTTTACAGAGGGATGTCTTGAATACTGTTTCTGTTATTGTTCTTGTAAGATTCATGGTGTGTGTTGGATACTGCTGGCTGTCATTTACATAATCAAGGTGTGGAAGTCTCTGCTGAAACTTTAGAGATAGGTAATGTAAAACAATAGAAACAGTAAACCCTAAAAACCTCTCATATGAGCCTGAAAATGTTAGAACTTTTCCTATGTATCAGCCACTACTGATACTTCATAACTGACAACATCTGGCTTCAATGCATATTTGTACATATTATTGTAAATGTTATTTTTAAAGCGATTGCTCAGCTTAAGGTAAAGAATGATTTAAAGAAAAAAAAAATTCATTTGTTTGCATTTACAAAAGCAAATAACATCATAAAATGTATATAAAACAGTTGTAATTTACCCGGTCAGTTAATCAATGAATGGCAGTCGTGTAGGAATCTTTGGTGCAGCTGGTGCAACTGCACAGAACCCTATGCACTCAGAGAGTCCTGGAGCGATCCCATTTTGAAAAAAAAAAAATGAACAATGAAAATATGTTTTGTTACTGTTTGTATCATCACAACTTCTGGTGCCAGTAGTAAAGTTTTATACTCCTTTGTTTCAAACGTTCTTGTAACATGTTGTCTTATACTTACATACATACTAACATTCAATGGTATGTTGTCAATGGTAATTGCAATCCTCCTAAATTACATTCCAACATTTTTGTATCAATACATTTCATTTTATGGTTTAGTCTTAATGATTTGACAAGTGCCAAATAAAATGAATCCCAAACAGCTACATATGTAAAAGTAGCTTGCTTTACTCAGCTCCTCTGTAATGCTTATATTGTGCTCCCTCTATTTCATGATGTTCATAGTTACGCCATGCTGACGGTACATTTGACATGTTCTGTACTTACCTGTATAAAGAACCTGATTGCTGTATATAGAGCCTTGCCGTAGTTCTAGGGGTGAGGCCGAGGCTCGCTACGCTAATCCTATTGGTTCCTCAAACTATATAGTTAAGGCTCACCTTCCAGTACTTGTTCTGCAAGTTTTTCTTCTGAGTAGGTCGAAAGTAGCTCCTGAACCGTAAACATGGATAATGTACACGATTATTCTTATGTCTACAACCAACCTCGATCTCCGAATCATGTCCAGATCACTCCTACATCTCCCTTTGATCCTGCTTCTCAGCTTGAGCAGTCTGTTTCGATCGACCCTTTTTCTGATTTTTAAGCCAGTTGATTTACATCTCCTCCTGGAACCAGACTCCTGCCAACTGGATCTCATCACTCTGCTTCCCTTTCCATGTCTGTTCGATGCAGCGAAGGAGCTCGCTTATCGGTGGTAGGTTTTGGCCAGGGGTGGGGAACCCATGTTCCTGGCGGGCCAGTGTCCCTCCTGGTTTTTGTTCCAACTATGCCCTAAATTACTTAATTACACCAATAATTGGTAATAATTTCTCCAATTTAATCATTTAGGGCACAGTTGGAACAAAAGCCAGGGGTGGAACCAGCCCTCCAGGACCAGGATTCCCCACCCCTGGTTTAGGCTCTCACATCACCCCTTTAGCTCTCAAACCAGAACAAAGAATATTCCAAATTAAATGCATTTCAAAGATTTCACGATCTTAAACTTTTAAATCGTCTACATCATCTTAAAGTATCAATCCCGGACAATCTGGAAAAATTTGCAAATCTACTGAAACAATTAATGCATTCCCAAGCCACCATCTTGGATCTAGGTCAAAGGTCAAAACACAGTCTCTTCACTCAGGATAATACCCAGGCTCAAGCAGCAACTTCTGCACTGCTATGGCTCACCCTGGTGGATCCTGCTCACACTGCATTGAAACATTTCAGATCGGTAAGAGATGGTAACGGTGTTAATTTAATTTCTCTTAATTAAATTTCTCTCCTATCCAACATTGTTGACCTCCATGTTCGATATGGTGGCACATACTTTTTGAATATCACAGGGCTTTTTCTGCCATAGCAGCAGCTATTCCATTTCAAGACAACATTGTTGTTAACTGGGCTCAAATCGACCATGACCTGTTTAATCAAGTCTTTTCAGGTCTTTGGGCCAACTCTTGTGCTGTGTGCTATTCAGTTAACCATTCCGATACCTTATGCCCATTACCAGCCTCATCCTGTATACAACAAACGGCAAGTATATTCAGACATATAGACCCTCCGTCCCAGAAAACAGAGCATGCTTCATCTCCTTCTGTATTCTTCTCTCCAACCACCTGGCATTATGCCAAAGGACACAAAGTTACTTTCTCAAACGGGAAGCAATTATGCAGTAATTTCAATTTTGGAGTGTGCTCAAACAGTCGCTGTGGCTTCCTCCACATGTGTAATTTTTGCGAATTCCAGAAGCATCCCTGTCAAGCAAAAATTACTTCCCTCACCAATCAATGACTTCCACTGCCATCAGCCTCCATCAATATCCCCAGCTTGGCCGATGCCCTCCAATTTCACCCCGATCTATTGCTTCTCATCCTTTCTTTTTTTCTGACCTATCAGTTGGTTTCCTAACAGGGGTCCAAAGTATTCCCACTTCCAGTTACACTTGTTCGAATCTGAAGTCTGCTCTCGATGAACCTGAAATTGTAACTGCCCTATGGAAAGAAAAAAAAAATTGGTACAGGTTTTATGATTGGTTCCTTCAAAACTCCTTTTACTGTATATCGCATCAGCTCCAACCAGAAAATATTCAGAACAAAAGGCTTACAATTGATTTATCAGCACCTCATAAAGCAGACTTCCCAAGCATCAAGGATTTAATTGCACCTGAAAATATTTCCCTTGGTGACCTCTGACCGATGTGAGAGGTCACACCTCAAATAAGGGCGGCTCCTATTTGTCCAGAAGACGAGATCCTGGGCCAAACAGTCAATCACCCCACACTACATTTTAAATAATACAATGCTGAGCTTCAATCTCTGAATTAACAAAAGACACATTGAAGCAAGTCTGAAGCAATTCAGGTGATTCTAAGAGTATTTCAGTAAAAGCAATAAGGACTACTCTAAGTAATTGCAATCCTCAAAAGGTAAGGGAACGGCACAAAAAAGAAAAGTGCTTGCTTAGAGAGCAAAAAACAGAAAAAAACCTTAAGAAGAATAAAGAACACAATGGCTTCAGAGCAATTGGTACTTGACAACCATGACTGAAACAAAAGTGGCAAAGTCTCAGAATTCAAGACTCGATCTGTAGGTTATAAGCCTACACTGAAGTTAAGTTTATGAAGCATGCTCCCTAAATGCTCAACAACCATGAGAAGTATATAAATATATTTCATTTGTATGGTTAATTTAATAGGGAATGCTTGCAGAACAAAAGCTAGATGGTGCTCAGAAGAGCAAATACAACTGGTATTACTTTACTGTGTGAAGGGGGATATTTCTTTGGTTAATGAAGCTGGCGATATGCCATTTCATTTAGGTCTAATTTAAAATTCAGCTGAATAATTGCAGAAGAAGTAGGCTTGTAAAAACCGTGTGGAAGAAAAATTGCTTTGTCTAGTAAAAACTGATCAGGAGATACGTGAGGACACAGCAGGGACATTTTTTTTTTTTCTACCGGTACATACGGCTGGATTATCTCCAAAGCAGCATATTTCCACTATATCTCTAGCCATTAATCATTTTTTTAGCAGTTAACATGAAATACTGGGGCATGAAGGCTTAACAGCAATGATGCATCTCATGTGTTTCAGATATAATAAAATAGTTTGCACGGTCACGGTTTTCATTGTTAGATTAACTTCAAAAAAATATAATCTTGTAGCATTAAACATCAGAAAGAGTGATTTTGAGTGAATTTATTAAAGACCTTTTTTTCAGCTGGGGGATATCCAATCAGAGAACAATCTTATTCATGAGATCCAGTCTGTAAATAAGTAATGAATTAGACCACCTTGATCAACTGGACTTATACTATATAATTGGACTGGCATAAAAAAATATATTTTGGGCATGTTACCAGTGTAGTGCTTTTAGCAAACCTATCTTATTCAATTGCACACTCCTAACTTCTCACATTACCAGTCCAATCTGTTTCTGATAGGATTGAGAAACAAATGTATATATTCATTTTCCTTATTAATTTAATTATACTGTATACTAATATCAAACATGGCAGATAATGGCAATGTTTACAACAAAAATAGAAGTAGTATGATTATAGCGGTACTATTCCTGTAAAAAATTCACATGACCCTGTCCTTATATATTATTGCAGGACATATGGAAGTGTATTTCTGTCTCAGTAAGAGGATAATTATTCAGTTTGTCCCTTGAATTTTGATGTATTTTGACCCATGGAACGATGTTAATTGTACCAGACTGGCACTGGCCTACCCACTCCAGACTTTCCATGCTCCATGCTAGTAAATTATAGTAAAATGATGGTATAATTACATCAAACGTCTAGAAAAAGAACGTTCCATTCTGGGTGCCAAAAGTCTTTGTAAACATAGCCCATGATGGCTGCAGTAACAAATACTGAGAGTCGAGACTTACAATATCATGGACAACTAATTGTGTTGTATTGTCCATTCATGTTATTAAACCTTACTGAGGCTCATTAAAACAATGAAACCAGCTAAGAAAAGGAGGGCTGTTTTTATTTTCACTGGGCTGGGTGTAGCAGCAGAGGATAAAATACTATCTTTGGGCACTATCAGCAGTGGCAGTTTTGAAAAGCCATCATTGCATCACAGGTAGGATTCTTAACATTTTTAACTAGAAATGTGCTCCTTTGACAGGCTTAATTGCAGTGCAGTCCTATTGAAATGCAATTAGCTCTCTTTAAAGGCCAAGTCAGGCAAACGAGTACAGCCTTTGTTTCAGGCAATTTACATCATAAAACATTCCTAGGAAAATTTCATCTTTTATTACTGACAGCTTTGGACAGCCACCAAGTAAAAATCACCTACTTAGAGCAGAAATGATGCCTCACCCTTTTCTTTTGAAAGACTACTGTAAGTTTAATCCTCTGATGTCAATGTGATTTCTATAAAATGGGCCAGTCTATTTAAATACGTGATACTGTAACCACAAAAATGGTCAAGGTACAAAAAAAAAATGAAATAATCTTATATTCAGCACTTTCATGGTCATTTCATCTGGGGAGTGAAATTATCCCCCAAATGCTGCTTCCCCTAATGACTGACATGCTTTGAAGCCACTAAAGCCTGTTTCACACTGGCAGTCCTACCCGGGTCCGGACCCAAGTTCTGGCTACCTGGGGCGCAATCCTGCGTAGTGTGAAACCACATACCTGGGTCGTACACAGGTTAACCCAGGTCCCAACGACCTACCTCAGGATGTGGGGCTACCCGCTTTTACCTGGATTGAATGAGACAAAATGCTTGATGACCGTTCATGAGCATGCGCAATAACAATTAAACAAACAAATATTACATGATTAAGAGGTAACAAAATAATAATATCTATAAAGAGATAAATAGTGGCTCCCTTTATTAATTACAACATTGCCCCCCTGAGTAACATTCACTAGCTGTTTAATTTTAAATACTGTTTTTGTTTACAACCACATTAATTTCAATATGTTTTGTTAGATAGGATTTCTGTAATATTGTTGGATACCCCCAACCCCACACCATATTTAATGCAGCTAGTTAGAATTATGTACCAAATCCACTGCAACCTCACTACGACTGAGCTTTGTTACATGGCGACAATAAGGCAGTCTTTATTAAACTGTGGCTCTTCTTTACTATGCATTCATTTTTGGCGGGCTAATGATAAAAAATGTCATGGAATGTTATAATATTTTATTTAAGTAAACTGGTCAGTACAGTCACAAATGTTATTGTCTATACTGTACTATTTTCCTAGACCCCTGGGCCATACTGCTCGTGGCCCCTGATAGATTGGTCATAGCTTTGTTCAAGTCTGATTTATTTATTCATTAGACATACTGACCTTAAAATACCTGTTTTACATTTTCTTTTAGGCTGAATCATTCCAGTCAAAGTTTTATTTTTCACTCTTTTGTTTGTGCTAAATTAGATTTGTGGAAGAATAATGCTTTACAAAAATTTTATATAAGGATCTAATTGATTTGTAATCAGCATCAGACTTTTTTTTTTTTCCCTATTGAGTGCTATACTAAACATCTCTGAAACATCTCTTGGGTTTTGTGGCATGCTTGTTGCCTAGGGAACTCTTTCACTGTGAACAACAGTCACGGTGTGCTGATTTAAAAAGCAAATTCACGTCTATTACAATACTATACAATTCCCAGCACTGGGCTCTAATCACAAAGCTTAGCCTAGGAATAATATTTATATCATATTGATATAACTGTTCTAGGCGATATTCATGGAAAAAATTTATTTTCAGACTTTTGTTTTGCATTACAGACTGCATAACCACTGCCCTCTGTGGGGGTTAAATATAGTGTCAATGGGGAGATTCTTTCTGTAGTATACATGTACATTTCTAAAATGAATCAATGCCCTGTTGCAAACCTATATGTAATTAGACACAAAATGTTACCGTTGGTTTGCTGGGGAAAGCCTTAGATGAATTTATGAATAATGATGGGACCCCATAGTGTGTCCCAGCAAGGGCATTGTGCCTAATTAAATTTAACACAACTTCATTGTCTTCACCATATTCTGCCATTTTAAGCATTTGTTCCTACAGAAATAACCCCCTGGAAAAGCAATTACCTATCGCAGTAATAAACATAAACTGCATTCATAAATTGAATTTGTTTCCACAATGTGACAAAAAGATGGATTTTTGAATCACAATGAACTGTATCAGTAGAATTAGATTGTTTCCCTGTTGTAAATTGAATTTACTGCTTTTGCCTATAATGAATGTTGAACGCTCGTTTGATTTAAAAATTACATTGTTTCCAACCATGGAGGCTAGTGTAGATAGGCTCTCACAAAGGCTGACTTATGTGGGTATTTGTTTCTTCACACCTTACTGCTTATGGCATTTGCAAACCTACAGAGTACAAGTATACATTCATAAGGGAATTTATTTTTAGGCTCCTCAATAAAAAAAAATTGTGGACTGTTATGCATCATGTCTGTCCATCAGTCTGTCTGAAACTCAACATGGTGTACACGATAACTGCCTGATTTTGCCCCAATCTACCAAATATTTCTCATACACTCCTAGACGTTTCAAATTGCATTTGGCTATAGTCTGATAAACAGATATTTTTTTACCTTTGAGGTACTGCGTGATTATTAGACGACCATGAAGACGTCTGTATGTGCATGCACTGGTTTAGAAATGTATGCTTGTATTTCTGTACATACTTGTGCTTACCAGTGATGTACACAGGGTCTCTCCAGAAATGTCTTTACAGCAGCTGTATGGTTCTAATAATTACTATTGAGTATTTTAAATGCTGTAGAAGTACATTGTGAAATACATTATCAAATAAGATATATACTTTTGTAGAATAATAATACTATATAATGAAACAAATGTTAACAATTCAGCTCAAGGTTTAGCTATTTTTTTAAGGGTATTGCTTTGCAGTCAGGCATCAATTTATTTTGGTTTTTAAAATAGTAAAACTATTAAAATTACCCCTAAACAGTGATAAAGGAAAGCTGAAAAATACAGGATTCGTTTATGGGCTATCAATGTTGGAGACATAATGCTGCCCTTTATCATAGGTTGTCTCAGTGGTGACAGGGATATAAAACTCCTGCTTTTCAATTTCAATTTTTATTTGTCACTTTTTACTGTAGATCTGGCAGGTGTCTGGCATATTGTGCATGTATGATTTATTACCTCATGTAATCAACCATATAAAGGTAACAATGCTAGATTTTTTTTTTCTCCTTTAAAAAATTAAAATCAGTCCATTTCCACAAGTTTAAGTGTTAGGGGGTATTTTATTTGGCACACAGGGTGAACATGTTTTCTTTCTTGTTTGAAACTGAAATTCATAAGACAGAAAGCTATTTAATGGTGTCAAATATTAATAAAGCTAGCAATTATTACAGTAATTGATGTTATACATTAAATATATGCTTTAGAAATGTAAATGTACATTTTAATGTAAGCGAGAGTGAGAACTATCATGTAATTGTTTGTGGTTGGATAATTTGTTGTTAACATACATAAACTTTATCTGACCCACCTTGTTAAACATCCTTTATAAAAGTTTACCATAGTAAAATTAGCAAAATGTAATAAACAACTATTGACAAAGCATATGTAAGCATTGTAAAGCCAAAAAGAGGTAATGTAAAATATATCTTAAAACATGGCAAGTTATGGTAAACTGTGGGAAATGCATAGTATAACCATGTAAAAAGGGAAACCACACTTGGAAACCACAAATTTACCATGCAAATTTACTGTGGTAAACTTTTGTAAGAGATATGCATATTCAAAAACATACCTTGTCAGGATAGGCCAGATGTATGTTATGAGGCATGGCCTTAAATGACTAAGTTCCTTGCTTTTTTTGTACTGAACATATTTATAAGTGCCAAGACAGTATGTTTTTGTACAGTACCAACTTGTAAAATCTTTCTAGCAGGCATAATGAAGACTTTTTTAAAGCAATCTTTTCTCTCATGCCAATTCAATTCTGGCCACTTTATCTGGGTGGAATATGACCTTTATCAAGGGGATGAATCCTAATGTGTCCTTACAAGAAATGCAAGATGAAAGAGCATACGTGAAAAAGATGATATGAAATGATTATTTATATTATTTAACTGTTTTCACATTACTGTCACGCAATTTCCAGTGCAGAAGAGCACATTTTGCTTGCATGTCAGGCAATTTGCTGTATCTTTTTTGAATATTGAGTAAATATATGCTCTATACGTAATATTTAACCTTATCACCATTTATTTATAATATATGTTGAAAAAACTAAGTTATGTAAAGCTGCTGTTATCAGTACTCACATCGTCAAATTACATTTACATGTATGTATATGGTTAATAAATATCAATCTGAAATTGTGTCCTTGCTAAGTTTATGTTAGCATGACCTTACGTATTTATCTTTCGATTCTTTTTAGCATATCAAAGTTAAGCTGACCTGGAAAATTGGCGAAAATCTACTATTCAATTTAAGTATTGCTTCAATCCCTGTTCAATCATGACCGTTCTATCCTATACATAGTGGCATCTCCTACTCAAGACAAGCAAATATGTAGAAAAACTACAATAAAACATTAAACGATATATATATATATATATATATATATATATATATATATATATAATATATATATCCAAATATATTATTCATAAATATGTTATTGTAGTTTTTTCTACACAGAACTTGTCCTTGAGTAGAGATGCCACTATGTATAGGATAGAACGGTCATGTGTCTATATATATATATATATATATATATATATATATATGCATGCTCTTTTTATTTTCAGAACATCTCAAAGATAAGTTAGAAGACTATATGGCAAGATTCCCTAAGGTGAAGATTGTACGAACAAAGAAGAGAGAGGGACTGATTCGAACTCGACTGCTGGGCGCTACTGTAGCAAAAGGAGAAGTCTTAACCTTCCTGGATTCCCATTGTGAGGCTAATGTGAACTGGCTTCCACCTCTGCTTGGTAAGTCTGATTGTCAGGTAGGATAAAGGAAAGCTTTTTTGTTGGAGAATATCTTTTCCTGATTGGACATACAAAAAAAAAGAAAATTGTCTTTAGAGTCCACACTTAGTGGGGTCTCTGGGCAGTACATTGAGATATTTGATATTTAGTACTGAATTATGAACTACACTGCAGTTGTATATTTCTGTGAGGTGTGGCAAGGGACTTGGTAAACAGATGAAGAGACCATTAAGTTTCCAGTCCAAAACACTGTTGATAAGGTTTGAGAGTGAATAACTTGCATACATAATTTGACTGACAAAAGGTAGCTGAAATCAATTGTCTTCACCTGAAAATGCAAGTGTTGAGTGAATAAAACAAGCAGGACACAAATATCAATGAGAAAAGACTCCTGCAGGGCTGTTTTTGACTCTTAAGTGCAGGCTGTTTATTATGTCAGTGAGAATGTTTCTCTTTAACAAGTTAAAAAGTCAAAAGAGTAAGATAAATTGCACGAATATTATGTAAACGAGTTGCCGTAGTAAATGCTGATACCGTGAAAAAGATGCTTAGGTGTAAGAAAAGGATTAGAAGAAAAAAGTAATTACTGATCTAATCCCATTCAATCATGTACTGTACTTTTGTCTGCTTGACAAGTATTTCACAGCAGGGCATTATTTTATTGTTTGAGCTGTTGATTATACTACTACTCAGCCAACTCTACTTATGATATAATAGACTTGGGGAAAAAAAAAAGCTATTTAATTACTATTGTTTCCCATGAAATAATGTATTGCAATATTTCAATTGATTAAAGATTTATAATAAGCCCTGACTATTGAAAAGGATAAAATCTGAATCCCTACAAATTGAGTAACATCTCTCCTTGATATTGCTGCAGCCGTAAAACACAGGACAGCAATCTGAGGCTGTATTTCATAGTGTTGTTTCTGTCTTCTGGTGTCCTTATTGTTATAGACTGTTCCCCTGTATGCATGTCAATTAGACCCCCTAGTAGCGAAAAGCATCTCTTTATTTGTTTTATTTTACACTTTTATTTTTTCATTTTTAGATCTAAACAAGGGCTACATCTTTAAATGGTTAATTCTCAACAAGTGCAGTTTTTACACTACTGACTTGCACTGTGGGTGACAGATCTGGGACAGCTTAGCCTGGCTGAGTGACAAAGATGTAGATGGCTGGGGCTTGGTGAGCCTCACTGGTGTAAACCTACTTTGAAAAACTGTAATTGTTTCTAATCACTGCCCAGCTGCATGAAGTCCAATTTCAGATAGGCACACAGTATAGACTGAGAGAGAAATGAGTTGGAAATGGATCCAGTGGGGACCTGCTGTAGACAATCTCTCCTTCCCCCACTGGGAAGCACACAAGTGCTTTGGTTTAATATGATGGACGATCTGATTCAAATCTGCCTTTTTTATTCCCCTCCACCATCCTCATTCTCCAACAGACCAGATTGCTCAAAACCACCGAACAATTGTCTGCCCCATGATTGACGTCATCGACCACAACCACTTTGGGTATGAGGCACAGGCTGGAGATGCCATGCGAGGAGCCTTTGACTGGGAAATGTACTACAAGCGGATTCCCATTCCAGCCGAGCTCCAGAGTACTGACCCCAGTGAGCCATTTGAGTAAGTAACTCAGGCATAAGCACAAAGGATAGATAGGCCAACAAGCAAAAACAATACACACATCCTGTTGAAAAAGTTACTCATGTTATGGTAGGGTACGCTAAGGTATATGGCGGGGGGACAGTCAGTATCATACATATTCATGATGTGAAGCAGCCCTTCCAGTATTTTATGGACCATTACACCATTAGTTTATCAAATGTTAACATTAGAGTTTAACATTTTTGTCTTTAAAAGTGCTTCCTCGGTCTAAAAAATTCCCTATAAAACAGGGATATAATGCAATTCATAATGCTGTATTTTTTGTATTGAAATGCTGAAAATTTACAATTGTTGTTGAAATCATTGGAAGAATGTGTTTTACTTGGAAATTAATACTTTAAAAACAATAAGAAAAAAATGTCTCAGATAGTTACTCATGTTAGCATGGTAGAGTACGCTAAGGTATATGTTGCCTTTACAACACATCACTGTTTTACACCATTGAAAATCTATAACTCATTGAGTACTAAAGCACAGCAGTAGATGTAAAGGCAAAAAGTTAACTAGATGACAATCTTTCTCAGGATAGACTGCCATAACTTAAAAAATTATAATTCACTATAAAAGTGTCATATGCCAGGATTGTCAAGCCCATTCTAAAATGGCCAATACATCTATTAAAATAATATATTAAAATAACTCAAAAGGCTATATTTTTATCAATCTAATACAGTAAAAGCCTCATTGTTATCAGAACAAAAACTAGAAACTATCAATAGAGCTATAAAATTTAAATCGCCACTCTTCTAAAACATAAAAAGTCCAATAGCAATCTTGTCCTGAATGAAGGATTTTATGATGGATTCCAAATTGGTTTGCAGAAACCAATGGCCTGTACAAGTTAACCAAAGGTTTTTTCTCTCCTACGATTCCTCAATTTTCAAACAGTACACTAATGGGAACTTCATACACGTCAAGGACAAAATGGATTCTGTGTTGTCGTGAAGGAAGATTGTGTATAATTATGGATTGCAAACAATTAGTGACAACAATTTAGAACAGGCTTGCAAAAAAAGAATAATACACTTTGGCTATCAGCTTTGAAGCAGTTTCAATCTTTAGTGATCTGGAGTCTCATCCATAACTGTATAAAACACTCAATAGTAGAATATGTATTAAAACTGAATGAATCTTTCACAAATATTTCTCAATATCATTCTCAATGTCTTACGATTTTTCTGCATGTTGCCTGTTACCATGTCCACACTGGAAAATGTATATGATCTTTGCCATATAATTTATTTGTTATCAATCTTAAACTGTTTGAAAATGTATTTTGAGGTTCAGAAATGGCAAATATTTATTAATCAATCAATCAATCTTTATTTTATATAGCGCCTTTCATAGTGGACCGCCATCACAAAGCACTTTACAAGATATAGTAAAAAACCATGCATAATACATTAAATACAGAGAAAGACAATGCATAATACATCAAATACAAGGCTAGGATGTGAAAATTCTAGAACATTGTGGATGCATATGTTGTATCGAATCATGAGTATAAGATACAGTTAAAAAAAAAGAAGTAGCAAAGACACAGCAGCTAATAGCAGATATCAGCCTTAAAGAGCATGGAAAGGAAGAGAGAACAAGTGGTGGAAATGACAAATGACTGCTTCCTAACACAATTTGTCAAGGCACTGACTAGAGGGGAGGCATGCCTTGATTTAGTCTTTTCAAATAACGAAGGTAGAATAACTAAAACAGAGGTCAGAGAACCACTGGCAAACTCAGACCACAACATGGTCTCATTTGAAGTGTTTTGTAAAACCCCAAAAGTAATGACTAAAGCTAAGGTTTGCAATTTTAGAAAAGCAAACTATGAAGGTATGAAACAGAGACTAACAGAAGTAGATTGGAGTAAAATAGAGAAAACACCCACAGAAGAAGGATGGTTGTTCTTCAAAAATGTAGTACTAGAGGCGCAAAACAATTACATCCCTAAAGTAGACAAATCTAATGTAAAACTAAATTGCCAAAATGGTTTAATAGATCAATTAAAAAAAATATTCAGCGAAAAAGGCACTTTACAGAGCATTAAAAAAGGACCAAAAAGAAAGTACGCAGAAAGAGTACACGGAACTGCAAACGCAAGTCAAAAAGGAAGTTAGAAAGGCCAAGAGAGAAATAGAAATGAACATTGCTAAGGGAGCTAAAACCAGTTCCAAAATGTTTTTCCAATATTACAACAGCAAGAGAACATTCAAAGAGGAGATTAAATGTTCAGAGATACAAATGGCAAAATCGTAGATGAAGAAAAAAAATAGCAAATATATTAAATGATTACTTTTCACAAGTTTTTACAAAGGAAGATACTAACAACATGCCCCACATGTCATCCAGTTCCTATCCAGTTTTAAATAACTTTAGCATAACTGAGGCAGAAGTGTTAAAGGGACTAGGAGCTCTTAAAATAAACAAATCCCCTGGGCCGGATGAGATCCTCCCAGTAGTACTCAAAGAAATGAAAGAAGTAATTTACAAACCGCTAACCAAGACCATGCAGCAGTCTCTTGACACAGGGGTGGTACCGACAGACTGGAAAATTGCAAACGTAATACCGATCCACAAAAAGGGAAACAAAACTGAACCAGGTAACTACAGACCAGTAAGCCTGACTTCTATTATATGCAAACTTATGGAAACTATAATAAGATCCAAAATGGAAAATTACCTATATGGTAACAGGGTCCTGGGAGACAGTCAACATGGTTTTAGGAAAGGGAGATCGTGTCTAACTAACTTGCTTGATTTTTTTGAGGATGCAACATCGATAATGGATAATTGCAAAGCATATGACATGGTTTATTTAGATTTCCAGAAAGCTTTTGACAAAGTCCCGCACAAAAGATTAATTCTCAAACTGAACGCAGTTGGGATTCAAGGAAACACATGTACATGGATTAGGGAGTGGTTAACATGTAGAAAACAGAAAGTACTGATTAGAGGAAAAACCTCAGAATGGAGTGTGGTAACCAGTGGTGTACCACAGGGATCAGTATTAGGTCCTCTGCTATTCCTAATCTACATTAATGATTTAGATTCTGGTATAGTAAGCAAACTTGTTAAATTTGCAGATGACACAAAAGTAGGAGGAGTGGCAAACACTGTTGCAGCAGCAAAGGTCATTCAAAATGATCTAGACAAGATTCAGAACTGGGCAGACACATGGCAAATGACATTTAATAGAGAAAAGTGTAAGGTACTGCACGCAGGAAATAAAAATGTACATTATAAATATCATATGGGAGATACTGAAATTGGAGAAGGAATCTATGAAAAAGACCTAGGAGTTTTTGTTGACTCAGAAATGTCTTCATCTAGACAATGTGGGGAAGCTATAAAAAAGGCTAACAAGATGCTCGGATACATTGTGAAAAGTGTTGAATTTAAATCAAGGGAAGTAATGTTAAAACTGTACAATGCACTAGTAAGACCTCATCTTGAATATTGTGTGCAGTTCTGGTCACCTCGCTATAAAAAAGATATTGCTGCACTAGAAAGAGTGCAAAGAAGAGCGACCAGAATTATCCCGGGCTTAAAAGGCATGTCATATGCAGACAGGCTAAAAGAATTGAATCTGTTCAGTCTTGAGCAAAGAGGACTACGTGGCGACCTAATTCAAGCATTCAAAATTCTAAAAGGTATTGACAGTGTGGACCCAAGGGACTTTTTCAGCCTGAAAAAAGAAACAAGGACCAGGGGTCACAAATGGAGATTAGACAAAGGGGCATTCAGAACAGAAAATAGGAGGCACTTTTTTACATAGAGAATTGTGAGGGTCTGGAATCAACTCCCCAGTAATGTTGTTGAAGCTGACACCCTGGGATCCTTCAAGAAGCTACTTGATGAATTTTTGGGATCAATAAGCTACCAACAACCAAACGAGGAAGATGGGCCAAATGGCCTCCTCTCGTTTGTAAACTTTCTTATGTTCTTATGTTCTTAAGTGAGTCTTGAGAGTTGATTTAAAGCGAGCGATGGTGGAAGCATCACACACTAAAGCTGGGAGAGAGTTCCAGAGAGTCGGAGCCATGAAGCTAAGCAAGTGTTCTCCAAGTGTGGTGCACTTTTGCTTAGGGATAACAAGTAGGCCATAGTCGGAGGACCTCAGCTTGTGGGCAGGGAAATAGTGGGTCAGCAGGTTGAAGAGGTACTCAGGACCTGTGTGATGAAGAGCATTGGAGATGAGCAGGAGAATTTTGAAAGCAGTACAGAACTTTACAGGTAACCAGTGCAGCTGGGCAAGACAGGGGGTGATGTATTCAGGTTTTTTATCTTGTAAGGATCCTGGCAGTGGCATTCTGAACTAGCTTCATTCGGTTGATGGCTCATGCCGGAAGACCACCACAGAGAGAGTTGCAGTAATCTGGCACGTTGCTGTCCAGAAGTAGGCCAAGGTTTCGTACAGGGTGGAAAGGCAGCATCAGACAGTTTACGAGGTTCAGGGCAGCTCTATTGAGATTTTTAAACTGGGTTTTAGATCCTACTAGATGGAGTTCAGATTTGCTTGTTTTCAGCTGAAGAAAATTGGCAGACAGCCAGGCCTTGATGCCTTGAACGCAAGCCAAGAGCCGGACCAAAGCAGAGGAACGTCTAGGTTCCAGTTTTAAGTAGAGCTGTGTGTCATCAGCTTTGGGGTGAAACATGAGGCGATGTTGGTGTATGGGGTGACCCAAGGGAAGCATGCAGATATTGAAGAGAAGAGGCCCAAGAACAAACCCTTGAGGGACACCACAAGTGACTGGGTTTGCAACACCACTGCATCCAGCATAGAAAATAGGCGGCATGAGTCCAGATAGGTAAGAGGACAGCCAGGAGAGACAGGTTCCAGAGATCCCAACATACTTCTGAAGGCAGTCAAGAAGAATGCTATGATCTATAGTGTCAAAAGCAGCTGCTAGCGCAAGGAGGACAAGCACAGAGGGAGCAGCAGCATCAGCATTAAGCAGGAGATCATTTACAATCTGGAGC
Organism: Polyodon spathula; assembly: GCF_017654505.1. NCBI lineage: Eukaryota > Metazoa > Chordata > Actinopteri > Acipenseriformes > Polyodontidae > Polyodon > Polyodon spathula. Next base: position 64,096,618 of record NC_054534.1, on the reverse strand, counting down.
AAAGCAGTTTCAGTACAGTGATGAAGCCGGAAACCAGAGATTCAAGCAGATTGCTATCCGTGAGATGTTTTGTTAGCTGACTGGCTACTGCCCTTTTGAGAGTTTTGGAGAGAAAAGGGAGATTGGAGATGGGATGGAAATTAGATATGATAGCATGGTCGAGGTATGGTTTTCTGAGTACCAGTATAATTTGGGCAAGCTTGAGGGCAGCAGGAACCGAGCCTGAATCCAGGGACAGATTGAGAGTGTGCATAATGGAAGAAGCAAGATCAGAAGCAAAGAGTCGGACAAGATTAGTTGGCCAGGGGTCCAAGGGGCATATGGCAGTAGTTGATTTCAGCAGTAGGCCGGAGACATCAGTAATGGAGAGAGGAGAGTCAAGTTGGTGAAGTAGTAAACTGACCACCTTGACTCAAGGAAAGTGTAGAATAGATGTTGTCAATTTTGTTCCAAAAGAAAGAGGAGAAATCATGACAGGTAAGAGGATGAACGGAAGATGGATCTGTCGGTGGCTGGATGTAGGATTTGATCAATGGTTTTAAAGAGAACATTGGGTTTACCATGTCCCATATTTATGATTTCAGAGAAGTGCTTCACCCTGGCAGCAGCGAGCGCACGCCTGTAGCCACCGAGATGGTCGGTCCAGATCTCTCTGTGAACTGCTGGTTCAGATGACCTCCACTTGCACTTAATAATATTAGCATCATAAGTAGGGCTCTTTGTTTTTAGTTTTTACCAATTTTCACAGTTAAATACTTGCTTTTAAAAATTAATCTTGTTTCCCCAAATTTTGCCTTGCTTAATCTTGGTCCTCCAGATCGCTAGTAGTGCAATTCATTTTAATATGTGTATTATAAACAAGTAGGAGCTGATCTTTTATGCAATATGCTTGAGTCTTGTAAGGTTTGCTCAAGCACTGAAGGCAAAGGTAGTTGATATTACCAGGAAAAACATAACCCATGTTAATGATGACTAGGGATCCTAGGACTCCATTTGCTGCAGAATACCATGGAAAAACACGGATCTTCTATCCTGTCAGATAATTTTTAGTTTTACACTTTGGCTGGGGCAAAAACATGCAAGGCTTTTTTTTGGTTGTTTGATAACCAAATCAATACACTTATCATAATCATCAACACAGAGCATTTAGCTTTAAATTTAGAAAACACACTTGTTCAGTAAAACTGCTTCTGGTGTACAGAGGTCAAGGTTGAACGAGGTTCACTGTCAGTATAACATTCTTGCTGAAACATAGCTGCAGTTTACTTCAGTATCCGTGCGTTTTTACTACTCAACAAGCTGTTTAAAGATGTTAAAAGAGTCTGGTAATAGCCATCCAGGTGACAAAGACTAATAAACTAATATGAATACTGTTTTTTGGTTTTTATTATTACTACACAGACATATTTGAAATGTTTAAAGTAAAATGATACGATTGTTTATATCATTGATTGATGGCACTCTGGTGAGCTTGTAACTTCCTTCGAATTTTTTTTTTTTTTTTAATTGTGAAAAATTACAATCCCTGATAATGACATACTGTAATTGATGTAACTGTAACTTTTCTGAACACAGTATCAGAGATGGTGCATGTGCAGAAAACAAAGAGTGCTTTGCACAGCAGATGCAATTATAAAACGTGGATTTACTGGTAGTTTATACATCAGTTATATATATATATATATTATATATATATATATATATATATATATATATATATATATATATGTGTGTGTGTGTGTGTGTGTGGAACTGGGCTGTAATTTGTGTGGAAAATTGCTCTGCAGTAATTTTAGTCTACAAGAGTGTTTTTCGTAAGTTGTAAGTAGTTCTGAGTGCATCTGTGGAATACTGTATTGTGGTACCTAACAGTCCATTCTGTTTAAATCGAACGTAGAATTCTGGTTGGTTCATTATTACAGAATGTTTGTGGCATGATTCTGTGTTTTGCTTAAATGTACAATTAATTTATGTTTTTATAATGGCTGAAGCTGCATGAATTTCAGTTTATATTTCGGCTACATATGAAAAGTCTTTAGTATTATTAATATTGGCCCAACCACAGTGGTGATTAATGTGAGATAACACTACTTTTAAAGTGCTTTTAAAAGTTGAATTTCATTGAGACTCATCAAATATGAGAGACTGTTGGTCAGTTGTTGAATATACATTACTAGATAATGGTAAACTCATTGAACAAGTACAGTATGTTGAATCTTATTTGCATTTTCACAACATACAGTACCAAAATGATCACATTGTTGAGGAATAGAAATACAGATTTCTTCCCAAACGTCACTGACCTGTTTTTTTCCCCTACTGATTTTCTCCTGGTTTTCAACTGTAAAAATAAACACAGAAAATTTGTAAAAAATAAAACTAAATAAAATAAAAACTGAAAATGAGGAACCCTAATGATAAGGCATCAGATCAATTTTCTAGAGAAACTAGCGACCGTCACCATCCAGAAGTGTGGCGTTAATGTAGTCAGTGCAGGGAGTTTAACATACTGTAGGATAAAAAAAAAATGACAATGCTCTTTTTGGGGAGGGTGCAAACTTAAATTCAATAGAAGACGTTCCAGCACAAAAAAGCTGTGCTGCACCACGGCAGCAGGCCTACCTGTTGCACATCATTGCTGACAGCGAGAAGGCTTAAGTATTTTATGCTGCTGGACTTTGACCTTTCAATAACAGTAGTCTCAGAACTGGAATCATTCTTTGAACAAAATAAAAACAAAACAACACAAGCCAGAGCAAGTCTCACTTGGCCTGAAGTAAGCTGCATTCTACCACTTCAGGGATTTAGGTGATTTCAGCACACTCAGCAGATGTCTGTCTGATGAAAGATTTCTGAAACCAATGCATTTGGCAGCATCTTTATACTAAACCTAAAACAGGGTTAGGAACAAAGACAGGATATACAGATGCTTCCAAATAGGCTTATACAAGTAGAAATGCAGTACCATTTAAATGTATACAACAGCTAGGGTAAAATCTGAGTATTCCTGAGAATATATACACAAAAATGGTCAAAAAGATCCTTCTACTATGTTGTTATTATTGTTATGTCCAGTATATAGAGCAGCAGGCTACTGATATTTTTTATAAGGAATAGAATGCTCATTTTGAATCACAGTTCACTGGGGAAAAAAAGTCCTCAGTTTGACCCACTGTAAAAGGATTGCAAAAAAGCGCCTGAGATGAATGCATAACATATTTTAGGTCATTACTATTTTCAAATGGTTACAGTTCTCCTACAAAATGTAATTTTGGTTTTGTAATTTGTACTAACTGTAAGCGGCCTACTACAGCCTTCAAATTCTTGAGCTCACATCCCCACCTGCTGGTGTGTTTTGGAATGGAAACTTAATATTCCCTTCCTCTGTTTACCAAGTCTCTTAACCACACCCCACAGAAATATACAACTGCAGTGTAGTTCATAATTCAATACTAAGACTGCAGGTCTCCCTGGAGAATATGAGTAAACTAGGAAGATAAATGATACAGGAAGGGATATTGTATTTTACAGCAAGTGACCTTGAATTCATTAAAAGAAAACAGATCTCAAGACCATCCCAATAATCCTTCGTTGTAAGGAGGTTGTTATTTATACCATGAAGTTGGTACAATTAAGGTTCCTGGGGAACATTAAAAAAAAAAAAAAAAAACTAATAACAGAGTATGTGAAGATTTATGGAAGCAGTAAGTAGGCCTTCGTCAATGTATTCTAATGCATATGCTCAGTATCAATTTTTGTTTCTAATAGAAATGAATCTCATAGCAAACTGAATAAAAATTTTAATTTCTATGTACATATATCTAGCAAGTCCATAGTACGGATTGGCACACAACATTTGATCTTATTCAGCTATGTGTGATAAATGACTAAATACTAAAGGACAGTAATATTTTGTGAATATGATAATGTGCTCTCTGAATTCTACACACATAACCAGTTTAAGGTGCCAGAACCTACAAGTTTTACTGTCAGAGGAGGACACAGGTCTGTAGACAAATTTGCTGCCTGGGCATTTGCCTTTGAGCATTTCAAAAAAAGGACCTATTGTCAGAAATACAACCAAAGTAAGGTCAAAGATGAGCCTTATACAGGACAAGAATGCACCCCTTACCTTGGAAAATGTATTTCTCAATTCCTGACTTCATTGTGCCTGTTTCCATTGTTATCAACACTGATAATACTCTATTTTAATTTGCATTCACCCAGTCTATCCCCAGACAATTTCCATCCTTAAAACATGGGAGTTTAAGACCAATTCAGCCTCTAGCCAAGATCTCAAACTCTCCTTCCTGATCAGAATAGTTTTAACATTTGCATTGTATAAAAATGTGATAGATGGCAATTTGCTAACATTGCCACATTGATTCTAGCAGATATATGCCATGATCTAAGACTGTATCTGGATCCCACCTTGGTTGCCATGGGAAAGTTAACATCTGTGAATTCCAGTCAAAATTACTGCAGAGAATGATGACCAATGAAGATTTTTTTGTTTGTTTGTTTTTTTTTTAAACAGCAAAATAATAATAATAAAAAAGAAACTGTACTAAAATAATGGGTGATCAAAACAATTATATACATTTAATATGTCAATACATTTAAATGTAATGTTGATTTATTGAATCAAAAAGGTACTGTATGTATTTTTATTTGAAAATAAGTAGGTTATAAAGAAGATTATCTTTGAACATAATAATCAGATTCCCCTATTTTTTGTTGCTGTTGTAGTTCAGAAGGTTATAAGGAAAAATGTAAAATTCATCCAAAAAAAAATGTAAGAATGACAACACAAACATACACTATTTAAAAGTGCCATTGTCTTGTCCATGTGTAGTCAAACTGACTGCTAATCTGCAGAACCTGGCATCTTGGACTTGGAGTCAAGTATCCCACATAAATCTTTCATACAATCTAATTGGTAGAGACAAATTCACCAAAGAGTCCTTCCGTTTTTTTTTTTTCATCTTGAACTGGTTTCCCACAGTTCTGCTCTTTTCAGGCACGATGTGATTATTTGAAATACTCTGGACTGAATTTTTCTTTTCACTAATTTGAGTCTGCTTTATACTATCCCTTATACTCTTTTGGCAACTGTTAAGGTGTGTTTTGAGGTTAGTGGAACTCTTGCCTTTGAGGTTCACATCGCATATCTTGCTCTCTTAAGTTTTGTCACATTCGGGGCCCATTAAAACAAGTAGTTCCACACTTTCACACTTTCTGCCCAGTGCTTGTTTTTGGTATGGAAAGCAAAGTCATTGTAGAACAGACAGCATTTTTTTTTTTTTTTGCTAGCAACAGAAAACACATACTGCATTATTCTTGTTATTATTTGTATTCAGTTAACCTTGACAACACTGTAAATCCAAACATCTTAAAACGAAACAAACACTACTTGTATAGTTATTTGATATGATCTCAGTGTCTGCTACATTCCCTTGATTAATACTGGTAGGCTGCTGGCAATTCAAATAACCCCTTAGGCTACTCTAACTCTGCTCGAGTCCAGGCTATGTCACAGCCGACCGTGATCGGGAGTTCCCAGGGATGGCGCACAATTGGCCGAGCACTGCCCGGGTGGGGAGGGCTTAGGTCTGCAGGGGAATCCACGGCTCACCGCGCATCAGCAACCTCTGTGGCCGATCGGGCGCCTGTGGTTCTGCAGTGGAGCCGCCAGATCTGTGGTCAGGTGGCCTCTCTGGATCCGCAGTGCGAAAAATGACAGATTGGCAGGAGCACGTCTCAGAGGACGCGTTTTTCAGCTTCCATTCCCCAAGTCAGCAGGGGGGTTGCGAACAGTGAGCCGAGGATGCAGATAATAACTGGGCACACAAAACTGGGGAGAAAACCGGGGTAAAAAATTGGAGAAGACTAAATTAAAAAAAAAAAAAAAAAAAAAAAAAAAAAGGAAAACCTCTGCTAATACAGTAATTCACCCCCCCAAGCAAAGATCTTCATCTTTTTAGTCACAGACCAAGATTGTTTAATTAAAGATTGCTGAAATACATTTTTACATATAGAGGTAGTCACAAGGAAGTGTTTTCTCTGTTCTCTGCTTGTGGCTAAGGGCACGCTCTCCATGGTATGTGCCACTTTTGAGCATAGGCTGCCAATTCTGCTGTGTTTGTGCTGAGATATACTCAAATAGCCGGAGTTCATTTTACAGGAGGATTGCATTGCTGTTGCATTACATTGGTTTTGTTTGACTAGAATCTCTGTTTTCAAAGAGCCTAATTTTCATTTTTTAATCAGACTGACAATTTCTTTATGTCTATCTTCTCCATTTAGGGAGCAGTCAATTTTATGAATATTTTGAATAGGCAGTGACTGTGAAAACAAACAATGTAACATTAGTGTGATAATGTTTTAACTAGTCTGTCAGTTTTCTGACACGATGCATCAACGTCAGGTTATGAACAACATGCTGCCAAATACTTGCATGTTGAGACCTGAGATATAGCTCCAGTGGCTAGTAAAACAGGGTTAAATTTCAGACAGTATTAGGAGATTTTATTACAAGTATCTGTCTATTTTTGGGAATATTGTTATGGCAGATCCCAGGGAGTCACAGAGTTCGGAAATGGCATGTTAAATGTAAAATGAGATGGTATAGGTCAAGTGGACTTTATCTCCCAGGGACAAAAAGAGGAAACAGGAATCCCAGTCTGTGTGAGTGTTAATGATCATGGTGAACTTTGTATGTTTAGAGAGATAGGGTCAGCAGACTTATTTATTACTGTAAGATTGCATGTGTTAGCATGTGAGTGTTCAAAATTCAAAACAGTCTCTACTGTATGTAAAACTATATATATATATATATATATATATATATATATATATATATATATATATATATATATATATATATATATACACACACACACACACACACACACACACACACACACACATACTGTATGCAAGGATTGACCATAAAAATAGAAACAGCTTTCATTGCTCATAAGATATTGATTAATTTAGGCCTTAGGCATTTGAACTATGGTTCCCTTCTATCTGTCCATTTACACAGAATCATGTACCAGGTATTTCAGGTATAACACCTCTGACAGGTGTCTAAGCAGAGGTCCTGCTATGAAAAAATCTAATTCACAGCAAGTGTAAAAACAGCAATCATACTATGGGGAATATCAGTGTATGACATTACACAGTGAGCTTAAATTGAATTTGTTTACTATTTTTAAAATTAGGTTACACACTTGTAATACATAACCTAGTTTACACTAAAAAGCCCAGGGAATGCACCATTAATGTAATACATGTGTTATTCTCAGCAAAGACAGTTCCCTTTTCTCTAAACATCTAATGTGCAAGATTTGTTTGTGTGTGTGTGTGTGTGTGTGTGTGTGTGTGTGTCTATATAATATAGAATAATATATATATATATATATCTATATATATATATATATATATATATATATATATATATATAATATACAACAATATAAAATACAAAAAAGCATTAATTTCCAACTGTTAATTTGTTATCAAATTGGCGGTCAATTAATTTGCAGCAGAAATTATTTTTAAGTGGCTGCTGGCTGCCCACAGAGAACAAAATTGTGAGGTTTCTACATACGGTCATTAAGGTGAGTTACAGGCTGTGGTAACTGAAATTTTGAAATTACGAGAAAAAGGGTTTAACCATGTAACATGCAAATTCAGGTTTCTCAAAAATGCTGGAGTGATAAATTGTATCACATTGAGCAAAAACAAAGATTTATTGTAGCTGAAACAATTTAGCAAAGCCTGTGACCAAATGAGCCAAAGAATTTGGCAGGCAAAGTGTGCTGGCACAAAAACTAAAACTACATGTATACTGTTGAATGGCTGATCTTGCACAGGAATTAAATTGTTAAATGGGCTGTGTTGATCACAAGACAATAAGAACAGTGACAGATGTGTTTATGCAGTCTTGAGATTATTAGATTGAGTTTCCTCTTTAGTCAGCCATTAATGTATTCCTGGAAATCCAATATTCGTAATCAAGACTATTGAATGGAAACTTTCATGTATGTATTGCAAATTAACATAGCCAAATTGCATCTGTGACAGGGTGGTGAGTGGAAAGAGGCCCAGAGACAGACTGCAGTTCAAAAAAATCCTAATTTTATTATAAAAAAAAACACAAAAATAAAGTGCACAAGGGCAAAACAAAGATCTTTAGACACAAATAAAGCAAAAACAAAACTTACAAAAAACAAGGTTTCCAGGCTGGGCAATGCCTTCATTGGATTCAAAACTTTCAAACAATCACAAACACCAATCTGCTTCCTCAACTCCCTCTCCTAAATAAGAATCAGAGGCCTCCTTTTATGTCAGGTGGCTGGGCGCTGATTGATCGTTAATTAACCTAATCAACCCCAGCCACCAGAACATAATAAACCCAGGCAGGTAGGGGATATTAACCCCATCCCTGCCAGTTTAAAAAGGGCAGAGCTTTGCTCTGCCACACACCTCCCCCCATGTACAACGTACACCGGCCGCAATCGGCCAACTCCCCCCTTCCCCCCACCCCCCTCCCCCCAAGAGTCCAATTATGTCCCTTGGGTGGGCTGTTATGGTGGGTGGTGGTGGGCGGGGTCGATGTCGGAGCCCCCAAGCCTTCTTTGGTTGAGGGGGCCTCGGATCTCCAAGGTGGTATGGCGACGGTGGCCCGGCTCCCTCTGGTGGCGGAGGCGGCCCGGCTCCCTCTAGTGGCGGAGGCGGCGACGGCGGCCCGGCTCCCTCTAGTGGCGGAGGCGGCGACGGCAGCCCGGCTCCCTCTAGTGGCGGAGGTGGCGACGGCGGCGGACCCTTGGCAACCCTAGAAAACAAAAAGGAGACACCAGCAGTCCCAAGCGATGCGGAGCAGCAGGCAACCCCAGGTGATGCGGAGTAGCAGGCAACCCCAGGTGATCCAAATGAGTCATCCCTGAGCGGAGCTAGCATGGCATCCTTGGGCGGTGCAAGGCAGGCATCCTTGGGCGGTGCAAGGCAGGCATCCTTGGGCCATAGCTCCTCCCTCTCTGGCTCTGGGAGCGGCGGCTCCTCCCTCTCTGGCTCTGGGAGCGGCGGCATCTTCTCCCTCTCTGGCACTGGGGACGGCAGCTCCTCACCCCTCTCTGGCTCTCGGGAAGGCGGCTCACCCCTCTCTGGCTCTCGGGAAGGCGGCTTACCCCTCTTTATTGGAGTGACCGGGGCATCTCCCATGTCTACCGCCAGGTAATTAACCACCATGAGGGCAACCTCTGGGAAGGACGCTGGGTGGTGTTGTTCCTCCCTTTGTTCCCACCTCTCCCCATCTCGACGCCACAGCGTGTTGATAACTATGGGGAGATTGTGGACGAGGTCTGCCTTAGGGTGCATCAACCAGTCCCAGATCTCCTGGGACAGTGGTGAAGGTGGTGGTGCTGGAGGTAGTGGGGTAGGCCCTGATGCCCGGCATCACAGCATCCTATACCTGGATATGGATAAAACTATGCAGCCCTTTGCGTCTAATTAACAGAAAGATGGATCGGAATAACTATAGATACAGAATTACTCTGCTTGCATATTGATTTATTTGTTTATTACAAAGCTAGGTTCTCTATAGAGACAGAAGTCATGTCTGATTACTGTAATGGTGGGCAAACTGAAAAGCCACCAGGCAACTCAATCAAGTGTTTTCTGTATCTTTCACACAAATGGGTATAAAATTACTCTCTACAGCAAGCTTTTTTAGCTTAATCCCCATGTAATACATTCTTCAGCATTTCATTCCTGTGGTTAGAGCGTTTTATAGCAAGGCCAGGGACCGTGGGTCTGTTCATTTCTTGTGGACAAACAGAAGTGGTTACAGTAGGAAAATTAACTATCGATCTTGCTAAGAGAAGTGCAGGTGAATGAAGAGACTGAGCTAGTCACTTGTAACTGCCATCGTCCCTCTGGGCTGATGACAACACAGAATGCTTCCCTTGATACAAAAAGCATTATTCATTGAAAGAAAATTCACGTACAAGCAATTCCAACTCGGAAGACCTGAATACCATACTCAGGATATATTGTCAGGACTATGTGCTTGCTTAAAATAAACCTGTTTTAACATGTTGTGGACAGCATAAATGAATGGTAGAACTTGAGCAAGTGTAGACTCACAGTCCACCTCTTAACTGTAGCATTTGCAGGACCAATGACTTATCTTCATGAATGGATTTTAAACAATACATCAAACTAAGCCATTTCCAAAGCTGGTGAAATAACTAGGGCTTTGTATGTGTGAGCTTGATGTTGTCGCCCAGTAAACTTGAAAATGCTTCTGTGTTTCAGTGGTTTAGTAGTACCCACAAAAATGATTTTACATTAACCAAGTCATTCCTTTTATCATGCTGTTATTAAAATTAGGGACAGGCTATTTAAATTAGCCTGGAGTTGTGATTATACCTAATTGTTTTTAATCAGTGTTGTTTTGCTTTTTCCTTACACAAAAAAATGATGAGTTGGGGGGGGGGGGGGGGGGGGGTTGTGCACTGGTAATTATTGGCCCAGTGACATTATAGCCAGAATCACTATAATTACTATAATTGTTTTGCCAGCATTGTAAAGGTAAATGTCCACGTAGGATTTAAAATCAGGCATTCAACACCACTATCAATGAAATCATTGTCTTAGAAACATTTTAGTTAGGAATATAACCTCAGCACTAGCTAATTAACAGTTTCTGTATCATCAGTATCTGAAGCCAATTTGTTTTTACGATGTTTTTTTTTTCAGCATCTAACAATCTGTATTGCTACGAGAAACTGCTGACAGAGATGTTTCATCACATGTACACAGAAGCACTGATGTTATTCTGTTACAGGCAGGAAGGAAAAAATCTAACTTCATTACCGATAAGTGCTCGCCTCCCTATTACCCTCCATAATTGAGTAAGCCAGTATATTACGATGCTTTCATAAATAGGAAGAAGGCCAGAGCATATTACAGGAGAGCAAATTGCTTTTGGCGCCAACAGCTGCCCCTTCTGTTCATCCCCTTTGCTGTCTTTTTACAACCTAATTACAGAGTTTATTTGGGAAATTGGTGCCCATAAGTGACTGTGCTACCTACCTTGTGTAGTATAGGCATGAAAAAACACTGCCTTCAGTCTTTCACTTGATCACTGCCCTCTCTCTGTTTTTGTGCCAAAGTAATGGCTTTAGGCAGCTCGTTTAATCCCTGCCAATGGTAAATCTTTGAAATGTTACAATTATCTTTGCCAGTTGCAAAGACAGAGTGGGGAGGAATGAGAAGAGAAACCAGACAGTGCTGCAGAGATGAACAAAAGGATTATTTCAAATTTCAGTTCTAGATTCATGATGTGGTTGTGGCAACATCATTAGCTGTATGTCTCTGTCGTTTAAAAAAAATGTAAGGCTCCTATCTCTTTGCATGTTTGTCACCAAATTGCTTTAAGCCAAAAGAAAACTGCTGATTTTATGAATATTAACTTTATATTAAGCTGTAGGATGATATGAATGTATTGTGAGGTAAACACTTATTTTACATTTATATGAGATCAGCTTTTTTGATGGGCAAGTATAGCATCGTTAAATTCTGCTGAATACTGAAGATGTCTTTTCACAGCAAGTATGCCATTCCTTTATATTCTTTCAAAATGAATATGGTTATTTTCAATAGAAAATTCCTACAGTGTAGAGGTAAGCGCTAAACTAATGAGCTAAGCTCTTGCCTGCAGGCCCGCATCATACGTTATAATTGGGTGCTGAAAACTGCTCAGCTTCTGTCTGGTTTGAGCCCTTACTATACCCTTAATTTATATATGTCACTAACACTTAAAACAAGAATTCAAAATTAGCGCCTGCAGCATAATTTCACACAGATATGTTAAACATGTGATGGAGTGCTGTCCTTTTTTGAAAGAGTGGATAATAGCAATCACTGTCAGTGCGATGGTGATGTAAGAAGGACGCAACAGCAGTTCAGTTTATGAGGCTGTGGAAAGAAAATAATGATATTGGCCCCCCAAAGCCATATTCACATGTCTGTGTTGCTGTGGTGGGGGTTTACATCAGTGATATCGTAGGGTTGGAGCACCTGTGTGGAACGACAGTCTTTTAGGCTTGAGGGAACTATAACAAAAGTCTCCCTCTCTTGTTGTGATGACTCAGTGTTACAACTGGATTTTGTATTTCGATTGTATCTGTATGTAGATGGTTGATTGTTCATTGCTTGATCGTAGTTCTTTTTATCCAAAAAGTACCTTTACAAAAAGAAAAGACTGAAAAAACATATAGAACTACAAAACCTATGAACCATTCTTATTATGACCTGGATAGCCAAAATATCCTTATATATGGCCTCTTATTTATATAGAGGATGTATTAGTTATACTGTAACCGTAAGTGTAAGCATAATTTCCATTGCCTCCTGTAAGTTTGAGGTTTTAGATAAGTCATTCTCCATGAAACCAGAGCTATCTAAACTTTATCTTATACGCCCTAGTATCTTATTTATGATACAAAATATGTTTTGGCTTCATGGGTTTTAGCTGCACTGATGTTGAGACTCATTTTGACAGCTGCTTAATGCAGGGCTGCCGCCTATATAGAAATCTACGTTTCAAATTTAAAAAAGGTCTTACTTTAAGTCACTGGGGGTAAGTTGTAATTAGAGTTAGGTGTACAGAAATTGAAAATGTTATTAGGTAGGGTTCTTCAACAGCAGTGTTTCAATTATAATCCAACAAAATCCATTCAGGAGTCAGTAAGCACGTCGGTGGGTGTTTCTGAAATTAACTATGTGATTTAAAAAAATAATAATAATACAATCCTCACCAAATAAAAGAATCTGAGACTTTATGATATATGGGTTTTCATTACAATGTGTTTTCAATTCCTGTAAGAAATTCCGTTTTTTATTATAGCTATTTAATCTGCAATTGTGTGTTTGCAGCAGCAGTAGTGATAATGAAATCAACATTAAGGGTGATTAAATGCTACTTTAAAACCACATACTGCACTGTTATATTCCTACTGTTATTAATAAACTAATAATTGATTCATCCTGATTTTTCAGTGTAACTGGCATACTACCTGGTAACTGTGTTCTTCTGTTTATATGCAGCCCATCTGAAGATTTTGGCTGCCCTTGTCATTTGGCTTCATTTGTGACATGATTTTTGTCCAACAATACATCTGCATGTCAGAATTATGGAACCTGCTTTGTTCTATCTTCATTGCTGTGTTTTTGCAGATGGATCTCTCTGACATTTCAGTGATTTATAAAAAGATAATAAAATTCATAGTTGGAGTGAACTATTTGACTTAATTTTGTTCAACTGACTTTTTATTGCACACTATGTAAACCAAGTTTTAAAATGACAAACATTATGACTGGAAGTCTTCAAATGTTGTAATAGTTGGAGAGTCACACATTAAGATAGATGGGTGTGTGCTACTTATCCTGGAATGGGACAGTAAGCTTACATAGATGTGACTGTCTAGTTAATCACACAAGCAAGAGTGGCAAAAGTAAAAATAGATAACAAAAAGATAGAAATAGACAGTGGTAAAGAGACAACAAAAAAATTATGGCATAAGAGGGGAATATAATACAATACATGGGTAAGAGGGTGGGGAGGAGGGGAACATAGAGGGTCTTAAGTGGGACATATTTTCTGGTACAAGGTGTTATTTTGTTAATTCTGCATAGGCTATCAGTTACTAATTGTGCGGTTGTTTCTTGCTTCTTGTTTTATTAAGTCAGTATTTTGGTTGCAAATACAACTGATATGCATGCGGGCAGTTTGACATCGTGGTTGTGTTGAAACGGAATGAGACAGTAGGCCGAGACTCCCAGTAGTCACAATTATGTTTGTATTGTGCAAATCTGGTGGCTACTGATTTGCTAGTTTCACCAATATACTGAGCTGTACATTTTATGCAATAAATAATTTAAACACATTTGGTGGTTTGCCAGTCAAACTTACCTTGTAGTCTGTTGTTAAATCCATGGCTGTGCTTTTGAAGGCTGTGGTAATATTGACCTGTGGGCAAGTCGCACAGTGTAGTCTGTGGCAGACCGTGTGTCCTACAACAAAGGTACATAGGATATAGCACCTTAGTGCTGTATTTGAAATATTTGTATATAAAAAATAAAAGTGAAGAACTAAAACTGGGGGACCAGAAATAATATTAATAAAGTTCAAATTGTGATTAGCACTCCTTTAAATGTTTTAGATTACATCCCTTTAATTTAATGTGCCCAAATTTGCATCAAAGAATGTCAGATGCAAACGGTCAGTGGCCTGATTTAATCCTATAGCTTTAAAACATCAAACTTAAGAAACTATTTAGTCTGACTGACACGTGTTGCATTTCCCTCACTTATTGTCCTTATTCACACTGTCCTTTCTTTCAGGTCACCTGTCATGGCAGGGGGTCTATTTGCAGTAAATCGTCTGTGGTTCTGGAAGCTTGGAGGTTACGATCCTGGACTTGAGATCTGGGGAGGAGAGCAGTATGAAATATCTTTTAAAGTAAGTTTTTCTCTCTTTTTATAACTCTCCAGTACTGGAATCAGGCACCCCTGCTTAATAATAAGCATGGATAAAATAGATGATGCAAATGTCGACTGCCAGGTTGACAAAAGTAATACCATTGGAAAGGGACTGAACATTCAGAAACATAACTGAATAAACACTGTGGACATTTCCCTCAGCTTCGTGTCAAAGTTAAGGACTTGCTACAGTAGATTATGATTGACAAAACAACCTCCTGCATACCACCTCAAACCACTGGTTCCACTGGTGTACTGCAATGCTTTCAATTTGACCATGAAATTGAATAAGGTACAGTGCTGTACCCTGCTGCTTAGAGCTCAGGTATGGAAGCCAGGTTTCAGATTTCAGCACAGCCATCGACTGATGTGACCTTGCACCTTCCTGAGTCTTGGTCTGTCATCTATTTAACTGGATCAGAGCAGATATAAATGATTTATGGCATCCATGAGCCGTGGATGAATTGTTTCATGATTTTTTTTTTTTTTAAGTGTTATTCTGCTACTAATGGTTACAAATGTATTTAGGAAAGTTATGAGTTAGAGAAATAGTTTAGTGTATAAAAAATAATCTTGCATGTAAGGAATATATGGTGACTCGCCGCTATATATTGGTAACTGCTGAAAGATGACATGGTTTGATGGAAGCTTGAATATTGGAGTGAGTGAACTAACACAGAAAATGAGGAGGTTCAAAAAAGCAGCAGCAACTTTTCTTACATAACATTATCTGCATATTCCAAATTGAAGATTAATTCCAGTTAAAAGGCCTTATACAGAAAAAAATGCTTTTTCCATAAGATAGTTAATATAGTCAGGTCAAATGAATAGCGTTGCTATATATATATATATATATATATATATATATATATATATATATATATATATATATATATATGTGTGTGTTTACAATGCTTTCAAGATAAACTTAGCTGGACTGTACATCAATTCTGACTTCTAAGTCCTTCTTAATATTTTGTAACCGGGCCCAGATGTTTAGATTTTCTTTTTGTTTTTTAATATAGTATGTATTAGATGATAAGTTAAACTATTTATTATACCTGTCAAATGTCTTCCATCTACTGAGATTTAATTATTACATTTTCTTTCTGTCTGTCATTTAGAGGCCTGTAATTGGAGTGCAGGCCTTTCCTTCTTGTGTGGAAACCATGGTAACAACACTTACAATTTACTAGCTAAATTGCCCCAGTCTGTTTTTTTTTCTAGTGATGGATTATTTAGAGACAGTAATGTCACACTGGGTCTTATTCGAGTCATCTTCCATCGTATATCTTATTATAAAGAGCTGATCTTACGGTTACAGTCCTTGCTTATTAGTATTAAAAGAAAAAAAAGAGATTTTAATTTTTAACATTAAACTCTTTAGTCTATATTTTTTTCTAGAGGGTATTCAGGCTTACAAAGTAACATTTGCTATATTGTTTCACAGAAAGTTTTCTTACACAGTATGTTAGTTAGTAGAGCGGGGTAATTGTATATGGAGCGGGGGAGCAGAGCAGGGTAATTGTATATGGAGCGGGGGAGCAGAGCAGGGTAATTGCTCGAGCAGAGTGGGGGAGTGGAGTGGACATTTCCGGCCCGCTCCTTCACAACACTGAGAAGAACTGAGCACGGTTTTATTTTTCTTAAATACATATTCAGCCATGGAGATTTTCTTTTTTTTTTTTTTTTTAAAAAGGTGGTGTTAGCTACAGATACATTCACTGCACAGTATTTTCGATCTTGCCTGTGCATGGTAACCATTCATTTTCCAGTTTCAAAGCAAAATTAGGAACTTTTATGTTTTGCAGACTTGAAAATTGCATTTTTTTAAAAAAAACTTTTCTATTCAATGTGATTGGCATTGCACTGTATAATACATTATGGAGGAAAAAATATATATCCTCCCAATTGTGGAGCTGCCTTATAAAAATGTGAGAAACGTCGGTTATTACATAGCCTACTGTTCTTATACAGTTCTACGGTTATGTCTCAATATGGCGCTGTGAACACAGTTTATATTTTCTACACTCTTAAGGACAGTTCGTACACTACAGGTTGATCCATCAGCCCCTTTGAGACTCACTCATGTTTGTTTGTGGGTTGCTTTGAGCTCCCTGTGAGATATCCAGATACAAACAAGCCCAGTATTAAGTTAATTTGATATGAATCATATGCAAAGTTTGAAATATGTGAGTGCACTGTACACGACATCATAGGAACCTGTTAAAAACCTGTTAATTGCAAGATGATATTTCCTAACTTTTACTTTATTTTCAATTTACGCATTTTTTCAGTACCAATCAGTAATAATAAGAAAGCATCTTCGAATTTAAGTAGATAAGTTATCTGAGCACTTTATGTCTGCTTTTTTCTTTGCTGAACATAACTGGGCATGAGGCTTGTTAAACTTCTTTTTTCAAACCTGTTCGTAGATCCCTTCTACTGACTAATAGTAGCAGTGCATTCAATAGAACAAAACAATACAGTTTAAGAAAAAAAAAGGGAATAAAGTTTCTGTATTTTACTTTTTTGGGTGTTTTTTTGTAGCGACTGAAACAAACACTGTGGGTGGGGTTAAAATTCAGCTAAATGCATACATAATATGGCCATCTCCAAATTAATTAAGTGATTACCAATCTGGAGATGGCCACGTATATATAAAGAGTGGATCAGCTACTCATCAGGGTTGGTTGTTCAAAGAGGAAGAACGTAAGAAGTACGATATAGAAATACAATTGCTACCCGTGCTGTATTTTGACCAGCACAGTACTTGTTTTGTTTGAAACATTGTGTCTGTTCTTTTGTTTTGTTTAAATATTTTATTTATAATTAAAGAAAGAGCACATTTGTGACTCACCCCATAGTACCTTACCTGTGTATTTACTTCCTGGTCTGTGACATCACCACGTGACCATCCTGTCACATGGACCAAAACATTTTTCATTTTGTTACGTAATTGTAAAAACACTGTAAAAAGACTGTGAAGGAATGTGAATCATTCTTTCTCTGTTACATAATCCACCGCTCAGAGTGGAACCGAAGGAACATTCGGCTAAATCTACTTTTTCCATTACTCCTCTCTCCCGGGAAAAATAATCCACATTTTGGTGGTCTTTCCCCGCACGTTGTACCACGTGGTATACGAAAGGCTGCAATGCAAGATACCACCAAGTTATCCAGGCATTGGTGTCCTTCATTGTGCTTAACCACTTGAGTGGGGCGTGGTCTGTGACGAGATCAAATTAATGTCCCAGCAGGTAGTATAGTAAAGAGTGAGTATCCCATTTAATGGTGAAACACTCCTTTTCGACCACAGAGTAGTTGCACTCCCACAGAGTAGTTGAGCATCTTTTTACTGAGCTACAGGATGGGGTTCTACTCCGTCTACCTTTTGGGACAAAACTGGGAAAAAACTGCACCAAAACTGCACAAACCAACATCCGACACATTGGTGTGGAGGATGAATCTCTTAGTGAGCCTCTGCTTGATAATATCAAATGCCCCCTGACATTCTACTGACCACTTAATCAAATTTGGTGCACTCTTTTTGGTGAGATCAACTAAGGGATTAACCATTGTGGCATACTCAGGGTTAAATCTTGGTAATAACTGGCTAAACGCAGTAGAGATATCACCTGAGTCTTGGTTTTGGGGATTGCCACGTCTACTAAAGCCTGGATTTTGGTGAACGGGTTTCACCCTTACATTCCCCATTAAAAATCTCAAATATTGTGTCTCTGTTTTCACAAACGCACATTTGCAAGTTAGCTGTCAGCCAGGCTACCCTTACAGACTGAAGGACAGCCGTAACTTTAGCCAGATGCTCTCGCCAGGTGGAGCTGTAAATAACCACATCGTCAGTATACTCTGCCACATTTTTACGATGTGGGCGTATGGGTCCATCAGTGTCTGAAAGGCAGTGGGCGCACCACGTAGCCCAAATGGCATGTTTTTTAAATGGAACAGCTTCTGGTGTTGAAAATGCAGTTTTCTCTCTAGAACTGTGGGTTAAGGGGGTGAGCCAGTATCCCTTTGTCAGGTCCAGAATGGAGATAAACTTCACTATTCCGAGTCTATCTAGAAGTTTGACGACCTGAGGCATTGAACTTGAACTTGAACTTGGCAATAGTGTTTACCTTACGGAAATCAACGCAGAAGTGGTTGGTGCCGTCCTTTTTGGCCACTGTCACAATTGGACTGCACCACTCGCTCCTGAAAGCCTCAATCACCCCAAGTTCGAGCCTCTTTGCTAATGCCACTTTGTCGACTTTCTGGGATCCGGTAAGGTCTCTCTCGTACCCCTGCGACACCTGAGGGAGAGATAATGTCATATTCAACAAGGTTTGTTCTATCGGGCAAGTCAGACAAAACATAGCTGAACTCCTCAATAAGCTTACAGAGCTTTCATTGCTGATCTGGAAGTAACTATTCCCCCATCAAAATGACTTTAGTGCTAGTGGTCTGTATACAGGGGCCTAAATTAGCCTCTACTTTGCCTTCGGCTATAAATAAGGCTTCCCTTGCCTGCCATGGCTTTAATAAATTTGTGATAAATTTCTCATTCATTATGGTGAACGGGCTGTCTAATTTTATAATTCGCCTTTCCTATAGTCCGAATCATGTCATATGGCCCCTGCCATTTAGCACATAGTTTCGATTCTGATGAGGGAAGCAGCAGCATTATTTTGTCTCCTGGTCGAAAGGTTTGAATTCTTGCATTTTTATTGTAATGCTGCTGTTGCTAGTGCTGAGTCGATTTGAAGTTGTCAAATGTGTTTATTGGCTATTGCAGCTGCACTAGTGGAATGAAATGGAACTGCCTCCGGCATTGCTTTGCATAATCTACCACCACTAATATATACCTGGAATCAGAAGGTAGCAAAGGGCCCACTATGTCCATTGCAGTGCATTCAAAAGGAGTGAAAATAATTGGGAGCAAAGGGGCACTCCACCTGGCGCTACTTGCTGGCAGTCTGGGCATGTGGCTACATATTTAGACATATCATTATGAAGCTGTACCCAATAAAATCAAGCCAATATTCGTTTCCTTGTCTTGTCAGCAGCTCTACCCCAGCTGGGGGCCAACCTTGACCACCATGGAGGGGAGGTAAGGTTGCCCATTGGGGCCGGAGATCTAGGAGGCCTTGTTTCTGGTGTTGTGGGTGGAGCAGAGAGGCGGTGGTGTACAGCTGCTCTGGTGGACGGCAGCTGTGAGCAGGCTGGTGTTGGCTGAGAACAGGGAGTCCTCGAAATCCTCAGCTAGTGTTACTGCTGCTTCCGGGGTGGCGGGGTTGTGTCGCCGTATCCATGCCTGTGTTTCGGGACCGACCACATGATAGAATTTCTCCACCAGTATGGCTTCACCCATTTGGAGACCCGTTTTCTGGGTGGGGCTTATCCAGTGCACCATGTGGTCACACAACTGCTGCGCAACCACCCTGGGGCATGTATCTGGGGATCTTCGGTACTCCTGGAATCGTACCCTGTGTGGTTCCCTATGATGTTGAGAAGGTGTAGGATTGCTCACTTTACCAGGTCGTAGTCGGCGGCTTCATTGTCCGTCATGGCCTGGTAGAGGTTGCCTGAGCCTCTCCAATCAGGCTGGGTCCCAGCTGGCTCGCCCAGTGCATTCTGGGCCATGATGCAGTGGTAGCCAGCCACTTGTAAGCAACCAGGTGAGCTTGACTGTCATCCTCCATCGCCATTTTCTACGCCCTCACTGGGGCCGTCATCACGGGTGCCGTTGGTACTGTGGGCTGCATTGCCAGACCAACCCTTTCAATCAGCTACATGTACCATTCCTATCTCCATCTCTCTGCACTCTCCTGTCTGTTGTCCTGCACTTCCAGCAGAGCAAACAGTGTGGCACAGTCCAACCCACTTTGACACCACGTGTGGCAAAGTGGTAGTTAGTACGCAGATGTAGAGTAGGTGCCCTGCAGGTGCAGTAATACTGTGATACAGTGATACAACAAAGTACGGGTGAAATGGTTTCTTTTATTTATAATCCAATGATGACCAAGCAGTAAATAATAGACTGCTGCAGTGATTTTGGGGAAGTACAATTTATTACTTGAAACAATGGTGCAGTGATGTCCGGGTTTTTGTGCTGGCCCTAAGCGAGAGCTCCGGAACATGTTAGCCATCTAGTCATAAACAAACAAACAAACAGGTTTTAGACAGACTGAACAAACAAACAAAACCCTCACGGCTCTTTCTTATACTGGTCCTTCCGGATTTAGCATAACCTTACAAAGGAACAGATCACATCACTACGTCCCCTTATATACCATCAACCATGACCCTTTGCTTAACGAGTGCAACCACTCCTCCAATCTGTGGATGCCACACCGTTTCAATGATTTAGTGTACCGCAGATCCATCCCCTTTCTAGATTGTCAGACCATCCAGTCCAGGATAGTCTGTTCCCTTTACACAGCACCCTCACAGGTCAGGAGGGAGATTCATCACCAAGAATCATTCTTTCTCTGTCACAAGGAATCAGTAATGAATTAAGATTGACCCTCTCCTGAAACTGCCATAAGATTTCACTGAAATGTTACGAAATGATTTGCAAGAACATGAAGCAGCAGGCAAGACTGTGGCAAGGGGAGACACTTTCCCATCTGTCACAGCAATGAAATAGAAAACTCTTTTACATCTTCTCGTTGAAGCATATCTTACCTGTCACTGCATATCAATAGTTTCACGATTTAATTCCCAAGAGTATCTTCAGTGCTTCAACAAAGGAGTATTACAACAGAGCTAATCAAAGGCAGTGTTTCAAATGGTGAAGAGATTTTGAGAATAGCTTGGATAGATAAAAAATGAAGTGTGGACAAGCTAAAACACAGTATAAAAAGTAAGGTCTTTTGTAACACTGTTCATTAAATTTTGTGTACATCAGTAACAGACCATCAATAAATTATGAACAGTAATAGAAGACATGTATGCATTCTAATGATATCGGTCAAACTGAGATGACTCGTGAGCCTTCAGATTCAGTCAGTGTCTGGATTATCTTTACAAGCACAGCCAGAAATGTGACTATCACTCTGCACAGTTCCGACCCCTTGCAGTTCTGACCTCACAGCAGGCCCTGACAATCATTGGATGTTCTCAGTTTCAATAAAGGTATTTTTGGATGCCTCGGTATGTTTGAACTCAGCCTGGGTCTCTCTGTGGAGCTGAGGAAAGTTAAAAAAGATTTTCATCTCAGTGTGAGCTGGCGCTTGGCTCAAGCATTTCACAGTCCCCAGAAGCAGAATGTTTGATGAAATATGCCTGTTATATTTAGATATTGAAGAAATTGCTAAGGGGTAAAATTGCCATATGTTATTGTTATTTCTTTCAATTATTTAATTTTTTCATGAAGTATATCCTATTTTAATGCCTATATACACTTCCCAGTCACTTTATTAGCACCTGTTTGCAAGATTGTATTGGCATCACCCAGGTGTTGGGTTTGTCCTTCTGATATACCCTAAGTTCCTTGATTACTCAGACTGTGGTAAACACTGTACTTTGTTCCACTTCCATCTCTCTCTCATCCCATAAAATGTTCTATCCAGTATAACAATTTCCGTTATGGGTCATTTTCCAATTAAAGTGTATTTACAGTTTCTTCACCACATTTCCCAAACCTATTGCAAATGTAGCTATGCCATGGTCGAGTGTGTAAAGTGTAAAGGATGTATTAGGGAATTAAGGGACAGTGCAAGTCAATGAAGGCTTGTGTGGTAGTTGACCGTGACTAGAGTTAATGAAAGTCAAGGTCAACTACCACACAGTAGAGGCTTCATTGAGAGGGCCAATCTCTATTAAAAAACATTCACCGTAAAACTTAAATTGAACGCCTCCGGCATTTATTTACAATATTTGCCAGCAGACCCGGCACATATTAGAGACCGGCAATTATTTGAGACCGGTGTTTATATTAGATCTCTAGCTTCACATTCTTCATGCGGTCATTGAGAAACCGCTAACACACAACCTTGTAGCAACATCGTAACTCAATTGAAACACCCCAGCAACTTTGTTAAAAGGCTGTGTCAGTGGAAACTATGTAACAGTTTTGTTTTATAACAAAATGACATTGTATTGTAGACACTCAAGTATAAAGTGAAAGTATTATTACAGTCTTTTTATATGCACTGGTTAACAAGGAAACCATGCAAAAATAACAAGCAGAAGTACGAATTTGTATTTAAAAACAGAATTAGATCTACCATTGTTAGTAGTAGTAGTAATAATAATAATAATAATTATAATAACAGTTAAATCCACTAAAAGACAACCCTGTAGATATCAGAACACAATACGCTTACAGCATAATAATAATAATAATAATAATAATAATAATAATAATAATAATAATAATAATAATAATAATAAGTACAGACTTCTAAAATGTTTTTAAGATGAACTATAAAAGCAATAAGCATCATTATCAAAAATAATGTATTGTTTAATCTCAAACTTGTACATTGTTTATAAAACAAAACATGTTAAAATGCACCAAGAGGTTTGTATCTGGTTTTCAGCTTGCTTAAAATTATCAAAACTTTTAATAAGGTAACAACTGCATTAAACAAATACACATTACATGTAGGCATACCCTAAGTTACATTTTCTCCCTCCTGACCTGTGAGGGTGCTGTGTAAAGGATACAGAGTACTCTGGACTGGATGGCCTGACAATTCATTCCCAAGGTTCGACGGCAGCTGGCCATCTAGAATCATTGACCTGGAAGGGAAACGGAGTGGCATCCGCAGATTGGAGGAGTGGTTGCACTTGTTAACCAAAGGGTCATGATTGACAGTTTATAAGGAGAAGTGATGTGATTTGTGCCTTTGTATGGTTACGCTAAACCCGGAAGGAGGAGTATAAGAAAGAACTGTGAGTGTTTTGCTTGCTTGTTTGTTCAGTCTGTGTAAAACCTGTTTGTTTGCTTGTTTATGACTAGAACAATAAAAGCACGCTTACAGCTCAATAATAATAATAATAATAATAATAATAATAATAATAATAATAATAATAAAAATACAAACTTCTAAAATGTTTTGTTTTTTTTTTAATGAACAATAAAAGCAATAATTATCATTATCAAAAATTATTTGTTTAATCTCAAACTTGTACATTGTTTATTAAGCAAAACATGTTAAATTACACCAAGAGGTTTGTATCTGGCCTACATTCAGCATGCTAAAAACTTTTAATAATGTAATAACTGCATTAAACAAATATGCATTACATGTAGGCCTACATTAAATTACATTTTCTATGATTATTATTTATTAATCCTGAGAGTCACTTTCATCGCTGTCACTTATTAGCAGTTTGTTATGCTCAAGCTCATCCTCACCTTCAATGGCAATGACAGAGACCCAGCGTTTATTTACAGTATTTGCCAGCAGACCCGGCGCGTATTAAACAGGTGGTTATTTGAGACCCGGCAATTACTTGAAGTTTTATGGAAATTTAAAACCCAGATTTACCTTGAACTTGTCGGGTAGCCTTACACACAAGCCTAGATTACACACATAATTAGAGAAAATAACAAATAACTAAATAGAGCAAATTTTTTAAATGTATCGCAAGAGACCCTACTGGTGCTAAATTATAAAACCCCACCCTAATCAAGCCCCCCTCACAACTTCCCACAAAACCTTCTCTCCTGTGTATGTGGATGAGTCTGGGGGGTCATGTAAGTAGTCCTGACCAAGTGAGGAACTGCCATCATCTATGGCTAAGGAATACTAAATAAATAAACATGTCTACTGGTGTCAGAATTTAATATTGCTGGCGCTATTGAGGTACTCTGGCGCTAGAATCTAGCGCCATAACACCAAATTTACACCCCTGATTACTGAACTGTCTGTGTCTCGGTTTGTTGTTGAAAGAGGCTGAGCTCCAGTCGAGCTGACAGGCTGATTCAGCAGTTGTGTGTACAGGACTGGTTGCTTTCGTTAGTGCAAAGTTTTGATTGGCTGGTTTTGGTGAATAATTAAATACATTTGGACCAATTTTGCCTTTGTTTAATTTGCTGTCCAATAGATGTGAACTGAGCTTTCATTATGGCAGGTCAAAATGAAAAAGCCAGCCAGTTTGATTCAGTTAATGTGGTGACATTCCAGCGGTCATCTACTGTACGATAGAAGCCCACTTAAGCTGGAAGCTGATTGGCTGATGGTACTGACTTGTTTTCTAATAAAGCAATTGGAATCTCATAAGAGGGCTTTACCACCTGTTAAGGCCTGGCCTCCTGCTGATAAAGGTCCTGAGCTGAAGGGCCTTACCAGACAGTAAAGACCTCTTATGAGGATTCTATTGATGTTAGAAAATGGATGTGTTAAAAAAAATAACATTTAAAGTGCTTCTGTTTGTTTCTTTTATGATTGTATGCAGCACTAGTTATTCTTGCTCATGAATACAAAAGTTTTCCTCATTATACGGTTTGCTCAGAATTTCATGTGTGATCTGACAGCTTCAGGCTTCATTATCCCAGTGGTTGCATCCTGGGTATTTCCAATAGCCTAAATAATACCTCAGTACATAAAAAATATTCTACTTACATGGACCTTTTCTTCAGTTCAGGTGCCTTGTACACAAAAGAGATAATGTTTGTTTTTGGGGGGGGGTTTTGTTCATGAATTTGTGTAAATTTCCATATTTAAGCTACAGTTAGGTCAAAAAATGTATTAGCAAAATAAAAGGTTTCGTCACTTAAATATCTAGTAGTCTATATGTTAATGCTGTTCAATGCTGTGGGTTCATGAACTTTATTCAAAGCCTCTTCCTGGATTAGCTAGAGAAGAAAGCACCATGCCTATGTTGTTATTATTATGCTGAAATACAGTTGCTGAAAGTAATCCATTTCTTCAACTCGTCATTTAAACTGGAGACTAGCCGCTATTGTGATTACTGTATTGTCGATGATAGCAAACACTATTCTCTGTTTTATTTTATTTTATTTTACTTTATTTGCTATACTAAATTTAAATAGATAAATTGAACTTATCGGAGAGCGAGGAAACTGATTTAATGTACATTGACAGACAGCATTCAAGAGGGCGTGTACGAGAACGGAGATTGTCTCAACAAGCAGAAAAAAGTAAAATACACAAAAATACTATTTATTAAAAACAAATGTACACCCTGTAAAACCTTCACCATTAGCATGTAAGTGTCCTGAAGCGTCGTTAGTAACTGAAGAGTTGAAACACTTGCTCTGATTTGGTGTAGGAAAGGTGTTACTAGGCATCAGTGTCGCAGCAGGGTGGACTTGCTTCTGAAGATTTATGTGAAGAAATGTATTTATTTCCTTTTTATGCATTTCATCCGTGTTTGTCGCGTAATGCTTGAGACTGAGTTCGATCTTGTGTCCAGAAACTGAAATAATGCGCCTGTCTTCAACTCCAGCATCACTTAAAACAAATGGCACAAACACAATTGTTGGTGTATATAGAGAGCAGCTTCTACTGGCAATAAAACATTCACCGAGGGGATGCTTCCTGTACCAGATGTCATCTGATTTTTTTTTTTTTTTTTTTTTGTGGAATTTGAAAAAGCCTTGGCTATACAGCTTAAAGCTTGAAAACATATAGCTTAAAGCCTTGTACAGGCCAATTTGCGAAATCTGGCTGTGAGTAGGCTACATTGTATATCAGTGATATTGTTTGTGTGACATATTCACAGCCAGTGACATCGGTCAGTAATATGTCCCAATCACTTACCCAAATTAAAACAAAGGTCGAAGTTAATAATAGGATTCTACATTTTGCCATGTTTTTATTTACAGCGTTTTATTTTCAAAATACCAATCATCTGAACAGGTTGACATTTATACACAAGAGGTATAGGAATGTTTGAAAATGCTGCTCTGTGATTGGTTAATTTCTCATATGTGATTTATAAGACATTATAATATGGTTAAGTTTTCCCAGTGCACTAATATGTGATTCATCACTCAGGTCCATGCCATTCATATGTTTTTCTCCCACAGGTTTGGATGTGTGGAGGCAGTATGTACGATGTTCCTTGTTCCAGAGTTGGGCACATCTACAGAAAGTATGTCCCTTACAAAGTGCCGTCAGGAACCAGCTTAGCAAGAGTAAGCGATAAACAAGAAAAATCCCATGTGTCAAGAATGCCTTAATCTACATGTATCCCATAATTATGCAAGGGAATTCAACCTATACAATAGCTAGGCATAAAAATAAGCGGAGCAATTCCTCATAAAAATGGTTTTCCATAAACACAAAGAAAACATTAACTATGTATTACTATTATTTCTTTAAACATGTCCTTGGTCGATGCATAAGTTGTCTTAAATAAGCTAGATGTTTTTATTTTGACCATTTTTCAATTTTACAACATATAAACAAAAAGGCAGAGATATAAATGAATTGCATTCAGGAACATTGTCAGTAGGGTGTAGAAACATCATGGGCAGCCAGGGTGGCACTGATTCAATATGTCTTCTTCTGTACTTTTAAAAACACCCATTCAGTCAAAAGAGGAAGGAAGCTGCTGGTTGGTTATTGACAGGAAAGAAGCCAGTGAAGGGGTGGTGACAATTTCACCCTTCTGGTGTAATGACCCAGGAAGTGTAAGGCAGTCTAAAAGCAGGGCTTGCAAACAGAACATTTTAATAATAACAATTACTTTAGTAACAAATATATTTTACATTAAGGAAAGATGAATGGACAAAATTGATCAGTTATCTAGCTATTTTCATACTGGTATTTTTACTATCCATTTAACATATTTTACTATGTTTTTCATGATTGTCTATTCTTTACTGTTCTTTGACTACACTTTACTTGACTTTGTCAAGCTTTTACCATGCAGTACCAAAGTAATCTTTCAAATTTGTAATATTTTAGTTTTAAACTAGTTGTTTTCTCTAGTCTCTTTTTGCCCCCTTCACTACTTCAGTCTATAGGGAAAACAAATACTGTTCAATCAATTACTGTGATATCTGCCTACACCCACCTGTACATTTTTGGGTTAAACTACAGAATTGGTATAATACAAAATAATGTTCTCTTTATACATTAAAAATAGACAGTTAAGGTAATGTATTGCTTTTAGGTGCTGTAATAACTCTAGTAAGTGACATATTGAGTGAAGGAAGAGTATCTGTTGTATATTGAGTGAAGGAAGAGTAGCTGTTGCATATTGCTTCAGGAACGTATTATTTGTCTTTTCAATGAAAGAACCTGAAGCGAGTTGCTGAGGCATGGATGGATGAGTACACTGAATACATCTACCAGCGGCGGCCAGAGTACAGACATCTCTCAACTGGTGACCTGTCATCACAGAAAGAACTGCGCAAGCAGCTCAAGTGTAAGGATTTCAAGTGGTACATGGCAGCAGTGGCATGGGACCTGCCCAAATACTACCCTCCCGTGGAACCATTACCAGCTGCCTGGGGAAAGGTAAGCAAATAAAGCATGATGACCTATCGATACAACCTGCTGTCATGTTGAAATGTTTTATATGTGTAGGTAAGTCTTCTTTTTTTCCCCTCTTTCTATTCCAAAACTTCTTATACACCACTGCCAGCTGGGTAAGGGCAGCTGATGGTAAACTGGAGCAGGTAGAGATTCAAGGTTAGCTTGGCTCAGAAGTAGCCATTGGCACTGAACTAGCACTTAAGTATCTTATTCTGATCCCCCACCCCTCCACCCCTCCACCCTTCTGCTGGACAGTTTCCACCTCACCACCAAAGATCACAAAATACTTGAATATGTGACACAAGATGGTCAGTGCGCTGATGCACAGTGCTTTCGTATGGTGAACCACCACACTGGTGCTTATTAGGCTTTAGGTGACAGAATTTAAAAAGCTGTGTGATTCGTGGGGGGAGTTTTTGCTCTTCTGTGCATTTCCCCAGCAGTGTGTTAATTACTTCTTAGTAGCTAAAACATTGCATTCCCTACAGATGCCTACTGTAGAGAAGACATTTGAAATTGGGTCATAATGATTGTATGGTTTTTCAATACATCTCAGGTAAAAGCAGTCATAATAATGAGAATGGAATAAAAAAAAAGATAAACCTAAATTCTAAAGAAATCTTTTTTTTTTAAAGTGACTTTTAAGTGTGCTGTACTTTTGATGGGAAAACAATTGATGACAAAAAGATTCTGAATCTGCTAACATTACTTTATTTCTTTTTAATGGACAGCTGACATAAGATAATAGCAATATGACCACTTAACTATCCAGGCAGCAATTCACATAATTGTTTGTTTCAGAAGTTCTCATTAATTTAGTTTAAAAAGTACCATTGCATCTTTAAAACCCCATTCATCTATGCAGCTTTGTAACAGCAACTGGATTGCAAAACACCCAAATAATAAAAAAAGAATGGATTGGTCAGTGATTAAAAGACGCTGTGTAACAATTAAAAATATTTGAATTCTAGTCACAAGGAATGGCAGAACTACAACCTGTGCTTAAAAAAAACATTGTTTTGCATCATTATATGACTGATCCATTGCAGCCTTGGGCCTATATCCACCAAGCTGTTTTTTTTTTTTTTGTTTTTGTTTTTGTTTTGTTTTTTTGTCAAAGTGCTTTTCTTCTTGTATAACCTCAATTGTTTAAATGTTTACATGATGTCTGCTATTCTTTCAGAAGTCACGAAAACAAAATGTCATTTCATCTCCAGAGCTCTCTAGTATATTCTGGAAATGTTTATATAGTTGTCAACTTCTGGCCCACATATTTTATATCATATTTGCTTCCATAGAGATACCTTCGTGCCCCCCCCCCCCCCCCCCCCACCAGCACTACTGATACGCATAACAATAATCAACATCCTCATTTTTTTTTTTGTTTCTGCTAGAATATTGACTTACAGTATTGTACATTCCAAATACTTTTCTGATCTTGCCCTATAGCTTTTAGTATAAGCCATACATAGGGACATCATTATACAGAGCTGGGTCTGTAAGTTTAAACTCCAATTGTGCAACACACAGACCTGGATTGCTAGCAGGCACAAATGGCCAATTACTACTTAAGTAGTTTGTCAGTATCAACTTAAAAAATCAATACCTTAGGAAGAATAAAGTAAGTGTACGTGAAGCCTGTTAGAAGATGTATGCCTGACAAATGCCCCTCTTTCCCTTACCATTACTAGCAATTTTACTTTCAAATTGACAGCTTCATATCCTGAATTCTTCAATCTCAGCCCATCACCCTGTCACTTGTATGATATATTAAACAATAAAAGGCCTTCATCAGGAATGCAGCACCATTTCCTAGGCACTTGAATTCTCTGAAATTGGTATCATACTGCATTCCAAACAGCTGTGGTAAAAGAGAGCCTGCATATATATATATATATATATATATATATATATATATATATATATATATATATATACTCCCTTCCTCCTCCTGAATTCAAACACTATGAAGTACTTTCATGTTTTTGTTCTTCTAAAACAAATCTTGCTTTGTGAATTAGGTTTAAGAGATTTTATTTCAATTCTATACACGGTCACTAAACCATGGTGCTGACGTCTGTATCCCGCAGTAGCACTACAGGAGACCACTGCCATGAATTCTCAGCTATGCTAATTTAATACATTTTGGGGTACAAATGTGACTTTTTTGTCTTTGGTAGGTAAAAGTGATAGATGCTACTTGAGGATAGTGTAGAATGAATTGCATTGTATTGCTAACTCTCAGATTAAAGCAATCATCTGTTCAATGACCAAACATGAAAATAGCAAATTATCTCTTTCTGTGCTTTGCAAAGGGCTTTGTTAATCATTTATGTATTGAAAAGGCTGCATTTTGTCATTTGTAGTAGCTTCAGTATTTTTTTTATAACCTTGCTTATAAAACAAGTAAACTGTAAAGCATTATCATTTTATGAGTCAAATTGCAATAATTTGAAACATTGAATAAATGGTGTCACAGACCTCAGCTATTGATACAGAATTGCTTGGCACAGCCTTTAGTTATAGTAGAAAGTTGCACAATGTTACGTCACACACAGGATCTTCACTGCTGAAGTCTCGTGAGCAGAAAGTATGACTTTTGAACATGTTTTCATGTAGAAGAAAAAATGTTTTTTGGTCAATTTGCGTGTTTTTTTTTTAGCATGAGCAGGTGATTTACCCACCCTTTTAAGTCATACAATGTTTCGGACACACACTTCCTATAGTGTAAGGAATGTGTGTGATGTGTGTGAGACATCACATTCTCACGACAATGGAGAGAGAATCTGAACTTTCCAAACTGCATGAAAACCCCGCCAGTGATTCACATTCTATCAAGCAGTGAAAGAGAAAATCTTCCTGCAGAAAGCTGTTTTTACCTGCTCAATTTTTTACTATTAGTTTCAGACAATCCTCCACTAATAACTGGTATAACATCATGTAGTTTTAGTTTGACAACAGCTGGAAACGTTGGTAACAATGTAAATATCACACTGCTTGTGTAATTTAAATACACAACAAATAAGTTAAATAAAAAGAAGTGTGTGAAAACCCAAAGTTTGT
Organism: Polyodon spathula; assembly: GCF_017654505.1. Classification (NCBI taxonomy): domain Eukaryota; kingdom Metazoa; phylum Chordata; class Actinopteri; order Acipenseriformes; family Polyodontidae; genus Polyodon; species Polyodon spathula. Next base: position 64,065,539 of record NC_054534.1, on the reverse strand, counting down.
GTAGTGATTAAAGAAATCAGTTTGTGTTACAGAATGTTCCACTATGTAATATAAAGGGAACACCATATGCACTTATCTTGAAAAACAAGTCCATGAAATTTAAACTCAGTTTCACAAATCATCCAGATACCAGAGCTGTACTCAGAGTGATAAACATATTTGACAGGTTCTATGAACGACTCTCCATCCCAGCTGCTTTCACATCCTGCCAGTATGTAAAGTATTAGCTGTTGAATTCACCCCTTTACAGTGATTGGAAAAGGGACCAGTTAATATTAGTTTGCCCAGTCTGTAGTGTGGCATCTTGCTCCCGGGTAATTTAATTCAAAAAGCAGATCATATTTGGTGGCAGCGTTAAGTATCACATAGATGGGCACAGCACACTCCATGCTTATTAGAATACTCAGTTCTAGAAAGTTGACCGTTCAACATCCTAAACTTCGGTCATCCTTACTTGTTCATGCACTACAGTAGCTTATTGATCCCAGAAACTCATCAAGCAGCTTCTTGAAGGATCCCAGGGTGTCAGCTTCAACAACATTACTGGGCAGTTAGTTCCAGACCCTCACAATTCTCTGTGTAAAAATGTGCCTCTTATTTTCTGTTCTGAATGCCGCTTTATCTAATCTCCATTTGTGACCCCTAGTCCTTATTTCTTTTTTCAGGTCCAAAAAGTCCCTTGGGTCGACATTGTCAATACCTTTTAGAATTTTGAATGCTTGAATCAGATTGCCACGTAGTCTTCTTTGTTCAAGACTGTTATATTCAATTCTTTAAGCCTGTCTGCGTATGACATGCCTTTTAAACCCAGAATAATTCTGGTCGCACTTCTTTGCACTTTTTCTAGAGCAGCAATATCCTTTTTGTAGCGAGGTGACCAGAACTGAACATAGTATTCTAGATGAGGTCTTACTAATGCATTGTAAAGTTTTAACATTACTTCCCTTAATTTAAATTAAACACTTTTCACTATATATGAGCATCTTGTTGGCCTTTTTTTATAGCTTCCCCACATTGCCTAGGTGAAGACATGTCTGAGTCAACATGAACTCCTAGGGCTTTTTAATAGATTCCTTCTTCAATTTCAGTATCTTCCATATTATATTTTTATTGCCTGTGTGCAGTACCTTACACTTGTCTCTAAATGTAATTTGCCAGTTCTGAATACTGTCTAGATCATTTTGAAGCATTTTGTGTATCGTCTGCAAATGTAACAAGTTTGCCTCCTATACCAGAATCTAAGTCATTAATGTAGATTAGGAATAGCAGAGGACCTAATACTGATCCCTGTGGTAATCCATTGGTTACCTTGCTCCATTTTGAGGTTTCTCCTCTAAAATCAGTACTTTCTGTTTTCTGTATGTTAACCACTCTCTAATCCATGTGATGGCATTTCCTTGAATCCCTACTGCGTTCAGTTTGAGAATTTATCTTTTATGCTGGACTTTGTCAAAAGTTTTCTGGAAATCTAAATAAACCATGTCATATGCTTTGCAATTATCCATTGTCAATGTTGCATCCTTGTCACAAAGACGGCCGGAGTGGGTGGCATCAGACCAGAGCCAGGAAATAAACAAAGAGAGAGGTAGAGTTTGGTGGAGCTGAGCGAATGGTCTCGCTCAGCCTTTAATGAATGAACAGACAGACAGAAAATAAATGGTTGTAACAAACAAAGACAGGACACGACACGTTTGCCAAAATAAACAGACAAACAAAACGGACTAAACAAAACACGGTGAGCAGATATTTAACTACGACTATTATTATTATTATTATTATTATTATTATTATTATTATTATTATTATTATTATTATTATTATTACCTCCGTCTCCAATCCCATTCTTCACTCGCCGAACACACAACCCCGAGTATGTGAAAACACGTTGCTTTTATGCAGCTGTACCGAGACTCGACTGCTAATCAATCATTCAGTTGGAGTCGCGGTACAACTGCATGTGAATTAATAAAATGCAATTCCCTGTGCTCACATATTGTTACTTTTTACTTGCACATGAAGTGCTGTGCAATCCTCGTGCCTAAATACAAATATACATTTTCAACACTCGTGTTGCACAGACCCGTTTATATCCCATGTACCAATGACTATACACCAACATTTACACACAACATATAATACACACAGGGGCGGGCACTTTGCCGCAATCCTCAAAAAAATCAGGTTAGTTAGAAACGATCTCCCTTTCCTAAAACCATGCTGACTGTCTCCTAGGATACTGTTAGCATATAGGTAATTTTCCATTTTGGATTTTATTATAGTTTACATAAGTTTACATATAATACAAGTCAGGCTTATTGGTCTGTAGTTACCTGGTTCAGTTTTCTCTCCCTTTGTGGATCGGTATTACATTTACAAATGTCCAGTCTGTCGGTATAACCCCTGTGTCAAGAGACTGTTGCATGATCTTGGGTAGCGGTTTGTAAATGACTTCTTACATTTCTTTGAGTGCTATTGGGAGGATCTCATCCGGCCCAGGGGATTTGTTTATTTTAAGCGCTCCTAGTCCCTTTAACACTTCTGCTTCTGTTGTGCTAAAGTTATTTAAAACTGGATAGGAACAGGTCGACATGTGGGGCATGTTGCCCATGTACTCCTTTGTAAAAACTTGTGAAAAGTAATGAATTAATATTTTTTATTTTTTTTTCTCTTCGTCTAGGACTTTGCCATTTGTATCTCTTAAACATTTTACCTCCTCTTTGAATGTTCTCTTGCTGTTGTAATATTGGGGGAAAAAAATTGGAATTGGTTTTAGCCCTCTTAGCAGTGCTAATCTTTATCTCTGTCTTGGCCTTTCTAACTTCCTTTTTGACTTGTGTTTGCAGTTCCAAGTACTCTTTCTGTGTACTTGGTTCCTTTTAAACGCTCTGTAAAGTGCTTTTTTTCTCTGAATATTGTTTTTAACTGATCTGTTAAACCATTTTGGTAATTTTGTTTTAGATTTATATTTGTCTACTTTTGGGATGTAATTGTTTTGCACCTGTAGTACTACATTTTTAAAAAAACAGCCACTCTTTTTCCGTGTATGTTTTCTCTATTTTATTCCAACCTACTTCTGTTAGTCTTTGTTTCATACCTTCATAGTTTGCCTTTTTAAAATTGTAAACCTTAGCTTTAGTCATTACTTTTTGGGTTTTAAGAAGCACTTCAAATGAGACCATGCTGTGGTCTGAGTTTGCCAGTGCTTCTCTGACCTCTGTTTTAGTTATTCTGTTTTTGTTATTTGAAAAGACTAAATCAAGGTATGCCTCTCCTCTAATCAGTGCCTTGACAAATTGGAAGCAGTCATTTATCATTTCCACCATTTTAGTTTCGTCTGTTGTACTCCCCACCAGGTTGTTTTTTTCATCCAGATTTAACACCTGGGCTTCAAAACTATTTTTGATGTATAGCCCCTCTACCTCTCCACCTTTTCTATCCTGCCTGTCTTTCCTATACAGTATATACCCACTAATATTATATTCGTCTCCATCACTCTTGTATAACCACTTTTCAGTAACACCTACTGCATCACATCGTAGTTATTTGTTTGTGCAGTAGCTTCAAGTTCTAACATTTTGTTTCTCAGACTTCTAGCATTTAGATAAATACATTTAATGGCTATCTTACTTGAGTTGATCCCTTATTTTGATGTGGTTTCCCTTCTGGTTTTTTTTGTTGATTTCTCCCCCCTTCCTTTCTAGTTTTAAATGCTTCTGAACCTGCTTGAGGATCATTTTTCCGAGTAGATTGGTTCCCTTTTTATTTAAGTGCAATCCGTCTAGCTTATATAGATAGTCCTTCTTGTAGAATGTGGTCCAATATTCAAGGAAGGTGAAGCCTTCCTGTGTGCAACCCGATTTCAACCATGCAATTAGATGATTTATTTCCAGCTGTATGTATGCTCCTTTGCAAAAAATACCACAGTTTTGGTCTTGTCTTTTAATTTCCTTCCTAGCTCTCTGAATTTGTTTTGCAGGGTTCTTAGTCTGTCTCTTCCAATGTTGTTTGTACTGATGTAGACGACTACTACCGGTTTGTCTCCTGTTTTTAAACATCTTGCTGACCCTTTTTGAAATTTTAATTTTACACCATTGCTAAAATTATGAAAAATAGTTCTCAACATTTACTCTGGAGCATTTGCCAGGCAAAAAATAATTAATCTGCTAAACATTGCAGCGTATCCAGTTGATTTATCAGTAACATCAGTACAATTGGGATTAATGAAACTTCAGTACGGTTGGGATTATGTTGTACAATACAGTCTGTTGCTCCCAGATATGGACAACACAGGGTACAGCAAAGGTAAAGCAATGTGCTTCTTTTAAACATTGCACAGGGTTCTTTCACACTAGAATATATCAATTGTTAAGATCAGGAAAGTCAGTCCGCAGACAAACACACTGGAAAAAAAAAACAATATAATGCATGATGGACACTATTTTACTCCAGAATCCGGTTTGAACCCTTTCAGCTGGTTTCACAAACCTTGATTAGCGCTAACCATGATCTGTGAAACCAGTTATTTCTGTGACAAGACAATAATACTGACAATGTTACAAAACTAGAAATAAACACCTTTGAAGAGCTTTCAGGACTCTAAAGTTGTTGCTTTTTAAAATTACAGGTGTGTTTTTATTACACAAAAAATGAAGCAAATTGCAATCTTGAGTCTACAGCTTTGATGAATTGGCCAATATGTGGTATGTTGAGTGCCAGTGATCAATTTTTCAACAGTCAAATACACTCTACTGCAGAAATGAGAAAACCCAGTCCTGAGGGGCATTCTACTATATATTAATAACAAACTACTCTAGTGTCTGGCTGGAGGATTTATTGGCTCATTAAGACCTAAAATATGGTTGGAACAAAGACCTGAACTTTGCCATACCTGCCTCACTGTCCGAAAAACTCAGATACACGTGTACAGCATAAACATATACAGCATAGATACTCTGATAGATGGGCAAACATAATAGATGTATAATGTATACTAATAATAGTGGATACAAAAAATATGTGTTATTAGGCTTAAAATAATTCCTATGACCTAAATATGACATGATTTGAGGCAAGACTGACCACAGAAACAATAACTGTTAATACTGTGCCCACTAAATCTCAGCCTGATTCTTACAGTACATAACCTGCCTTTTCTGTTAAATTAGTTTTTGTTTGTTTGTTTGTTTGTTTGTTTTTTTACAGATAGCAGGTCAAATAATTCCATTAGCAACATACCAACAGCACTTGAATAAAAAAACACCAGACCTAAGGGCCTCATTTATCAATCCTGAAAAAATGCAATTTGCACTATATATTTGCACTAAAATGGTTGATCTCACAAACAAAGTAACAGGAGGGCGTGGCACTGAGACAGTGAATAAGGGTCATTTTGTATGGGTTTTGTTTATAATATACAGAAACGTAACGTGGTATAGCATGTTATAAAGGGCATTTATTTGTCATACTAAGTTATAATTATACCCATTATACAATATTTTAGTAGTATTACTTAGTTGTCAAAAAGTCATAATAACAGTGTTTTACATATTAATAATTTGTAAAGAATGTTATTATACAACATTGTATTAATGTATTTACCACTGAAAAAGCAGGTAATGTGAATATACATAATTAGTATGTATCATTTTTTTAATGTTATAAATGTATTCCAATTTAAACTAAATCTGTGCATTGCAAAGTCATGTCTTCCACATGTTTTAATTTCCTTTCTATATTACAAATCCATGTATTTAAACTGTCTAGCACATTTGCTGAATCAGATCCACCACTACCAGTCCTGAGTATCTGCACTATCTGAGCTGCCCTGTGATGTTTAATCATCTATGTCACTGCTGTCAACCACGCTTCTAAGTAGAAATGCACCTTTTAAATGTATCCCGCGTATTCTTAGTGGAGTTTCTGTATACACTAATCATGTTATTAATATCTGTGCGTATCGTGCATTTGAAATACTGTTCATGCTGCACATTTCTAATATCGAGACTGGTTACGATTTATTATTATTATTATTATTATTATTATTATTATTATTATTATTATTATTATTATTATTATTATTATTATTATTATCCAGGGTGACTTACAATTGTTACAAAATATAACAATACAAAGTATGGCATTATAAAATATCACATTTTAAAATATCACATTACATAATATCATAATACGGATAAGAGCAGTTATAACAGTACAATAAGATCACATTAAAGTAAGAGCAAAATAAAGGATACAGTAAACAGATGTTTAAACTGCAGGAGTTGCATATCGTTCTGTCTTGTTAATACTTCTGTCAAATGTGTAGATCTCATGCATCACCCCATTTGTTAATAATGACGTCACATTTTTCACAAAGGAATGCTGCTTTCCCTTTTCACTGCTTGGCGCTTTCTAACACACTCACAGCAGCACTTGTTGTCATTGTATCAGAGGGAAGGAACTTCGACTGGATGCTGTAAAAACCCAAAGCCACTTAATCAACCCAAATATCTTACAAAACCACAGCTGATATGGCAATAATTCAAAGAGGTGTGTCTTCTGGACACATTGCACTAACCAATGATACAGTTTTTGAGAGTTTGGAATTTGGTTTAGTTTTCGAAATACCGGCCCAAAATATTTAAACAGTTTTGAACATGGTGACACTTTTAAGTTGTCATTTATAACATAAATTATGTTATAAAGTTATTATTATTATTATTATTATTATTATTATTATTATTATTATTATTATTATTAGGTTCTCCAGAGTGCTTTTGATTAACTGACCAATTATCATCATGAATGTTTTGCCTCATATCAATTAAAAACTTTTTAAACCTCAACATCAATAGATCAAAGAATTGATCAAAGAATTGATCAATAATTACAAAGAATTGTAAAAAGAAGGATTTTTAAAAAACCCCACCTGAAAACATTATACACTATTGTTATATGTGTTTATAATGTGGATCTGCATCGGCCACGCGAAACTCACCTGTCTACAGATTAAAAGGCGACGATTTGTTTTTAATTGAAAGCACTTTGGTGATTATACACAGAGCACAACCTAATTGTGTAATTTAAAAGTTAACCGGCTTTCAATTAAAATGTGTCGGTTCAGTGAGACCTCAAAGGAAATTATTTGGAACCGCTGTATTCATTCTATCCCTACAGTGACAGTCGTCACTGCTTTAAGGCTATCCCACCCCCTGCAATAGTACTCCCCTGCTTTCAATGAAACACCTTTATAGTGCTATACTGTGGGCAAGAAAAGCATACAAATCTATCTCCTGACACCAATATTGGACTTGGCTTTCACCAAGATAAAATTAGATGGTAGTGGGGGGGAGAAACAAAATATCTTCACATAATATATGAGCCTCCAATGTTTTTTTCTCTGCCGGGCTACGTGGATTTCCTATTAACTCAGTGTTGATGGCTGAAGTTTAATGCTGGCTCCAGGGATCAGCTTATTTTTAGCCTCCCTAGGGCCTCAGAATGGCAACTGTCCAGAATGGGCTGGGTGGGGCACTTCACAGGTGTCATCAGGTGGGCGCCTCCGTCTTCAGTGTTTCTTCGACTAGCCCATGACAATTCGGGAAGTTTTGACCCTGATGCTCCATCCCCCACCTTAGCCATCCATTCCTTTTCATTGATGTTAACTTCCGCCATCACTTCTATTTTAAGGTCTCAAGGAGAACAAGGTGTGCTGAGCCTGACCACAGGACTATGCCAGGTAGAAGGGTAATAGAAACCTTTGGTGAGAAAATAAGGCAAAGGCCAACATCTGCCTGCATTGTCCAGTCTCTAGCAGCCTCCAATTGTCCCAGGCAAATCTTCGTTCCAATAACCTTTCTTGTTGGTTGCTCTCCTGGATGTTGTTCTCTGGGTGCTAGCTGTCACTGACATTGGCAGCGAGCTGTTGATGTTATTATGCCTTTCTTCCAATGCTAACACCAAGCATCATGGGACCTGGTCATGATGCAAAGTGAGGCGACCCTGGCTAAGAGCCACCTTACATCCTGTTACAATGTGCTTCTGGGTAACCAGTGATGAACACAAAGGACAACAAGGGTTATCCCCTACCCACAGGTCTTTCCAGCCAATCTTACACTGTTCCACATTCTCCCTTCTAAGCCATTCTCTCTGCTTAGCCTGGGACTGTCTCGACACACATCATCATCTCCTCCTGCTTTTGCACTTCAGTAACTACAATCTTCTTCTATTAGGCTATTATTTAACATGAAGGCAGCAAACAGCAAATACACATGAAATACTGTTCTTCACAAATTTACTATTATTTTTAATACATTTCTCAGGTTTATCAATTGAATAACCCTATACACCTGTCTGTCAAATACATTGGTTTTGATGGGAGTCTGTAAATCTGAACTGTCTCAGCCAGTCCCCAGTGTTATACCAAATTAGTGTCTTCTGAAGAAAAGTGTCTCACCAATGATACAGAGCTGTCGGGTCACCCCAGTAATAACGACATATGGGTAGGTAGGACAATTTGAAAGTCAGTTTTAAAAAAAAAAATGTAAAAAAAAAACATTTTTATCGCTGAATTTAACTCATGTCTGGGATGAGTTCCATTTAAATAGTATTTCATGTCTATTTAGAGGTTAGTAATATTGCTAGTGCCATGTGATAGGCAAAATTCTGATTTTTATATCAATTGATTCGCGACTTCAGAGATCAGAATTGAATATGTTTTATTAGCATTGGTATTTACTTTCTAACTACCGTAAATTCACATAAGTTTAAATTATTACCAAATTTTTGTTCTGACAGTGAAAATCAGTGCCTGTCTAGTAGCTTACTTCTTAAAAATGTGCGTCTCCGTTATGGCTCATGTTAAGTCAGTCATAGAGTAATTTTCTCTAGTCTATAGTACATAATGAATGCATTTTACTGTCGATCACTCCATACAATGTGATAGAGCATGTTTGGATAGGATTCTTCAGTGCGATGCCAGTTACCGTGGTGGTAAACATCGCTGGAGCAGTGCTTCACATATAGTACAGATTCCTTGATTTCATTTATTGTTTTTTTTTTTTTCTGCCCCCTAAATTTGCTGCCCTCGGCTGCTGTACAGTTTGCCTAGGCCTTCCTCTGGGCCTGATTTTACCCATACTACCTTTATCAACCAGTGGTGCACTCTTGTAAATGCAGTATAGTACACCATTGGACCACTTTACGGCTAGCTCCACCTCCTTTCCCTTAGGAGCAGAGTTCTCCATTTGGTATTCTAGTGGATTAGTAGGTGAAATATCAGAGGGAATCGACATAGGCTCCCCTTTCCTTGAATCAATGTGTGTCTCTTTAAGATATCTCTCCAATTCAGGCTTAGTTGCTGTAAGTATTCCATTCTTTTTGCTGGTGAATAAGTTCTTCACAAACTTGAATGGGTTTTTATAAAAGCTGGTTCTTTCCTTTTACAGTTTTTTCATAGGCACTGCACTTTGCACAACGTCGCAAGCCTATGTTTTAGATAATTTTGCAGAAGACTGAGGGCCTCCTGACTTTCTTCAGCCCTCCATTGCTTCCTCAGTTGTCTTATTGCCTAAAAACAATAATAAAAAAATGTTGCTTATATTTATTAAGATAGGGGCTGATCATACATTTCCTACCTTTTGGGTTGGAGGGGTCATTGTGAAAAGCCAAAATACTTGAAATAAAAATAAATAAATAAATAAAAAAATATCAATTTAAACTTTTTGAAAGTGTCTAATTTACCTGTCTGTGCAACACCCCACACATTTTAGATAAATTCCAGCTATACACCCCTGGGGTGGTAACAGAATCTGGTGGGATACCGCTTGTTAGCATTAGCAGCATTATCACTAGTCCACGTACTGTTCTGGCATTAATTGTTTGACATTTAAGTCTACTCGTATTGCATTTGTTACACTAAGTTTCACATTACACAAACAAAACGCAAAGTTGATTTATGAACGGCATAATATAACAAACTTAAAATAATATGTACCCCTTGCAACTCATTTGCAACAAACTTAAGAATGGCTTTCTTACTTTTCAGATTCAGAATATTGCATCCAGTCTTTGTATAGACAGTAAGCATGGCTCCACAGGGACAGAACTGAGGCTGGATGTGTGTGTGAAAGATGGCTCAGAACGGACATGGTCACATGAGCAGGTAAATTGTTTTGTTTTCATTGTTTTCAGAACCATAGCATTGGATTGAGCATCTTTTAGAAAATGAACCATAAGAAACTAGATACAAACTGGGAGGAACTGAGACTTGTTTTGCTTTGCTTTGCTTGTATAATTGATTAAAATAAAAGTACACCTGCTGACCATATCTTGTTAACAATGTTAGTATTATAAATACTGTACTGTATATTAAATAAAGGCAACCAGAAACATACTAATACATATTGTGATTAGAATAGGAGCAAAAAATGATCTACACTGGAATACCATAGCATACATGCCCTAAACAGCTTCTCTTATTGTCTTGCACAGATGGGTCATTTTATTAACAAAAAAATATTTAATATTGTGGATTTAAGATAATGTTCTATTCCTAGCAAGCTGCCCAAGAGGTTTATTTGATCAACCTATACCCAGCCAGGGAAGCCATACTGAATTTTGTTCACTTTATAGCTCCAGGGAATCACCCTGGACTGCATCAACCACCTAACTAAGGTTATCCTGTGATTACCACTAAAAGTCAGCCAAGAAGACGGCTGACAAACAAAGTTTTTGCTCTGTTGCTTTTTTTTTTCTTGCAAGGGTTTTAAAAAATGAATATTATCTTACGTGTCATTTGTCTTTTTTTTTTTTTTTTTTTTTTTTTCCAGTTCTTGTCTTGTTTTTGTTTTACAACACATCCCTTACACTTAATATTAAAAAATTAAGCTCAGCCATGTTCATAGCCACAAGTTTAGCTGCTAATGACCATTTTAAGAAGCCTTTAGTTCAATCTCACACAAAGACGTTTTGCACTGTGAGACAAAGTTCGAGAGTGAGACTAATTTGCTTATTAGTTTTACCTATGACAGCTTTCCTGTAGACAATTACCATTCTGTATTAGTGTAGTGTCTTGGAACGGGTGCTTTTCAGGTTTCTTGTTTCCCGCTCCCTCACCATTCTTCTTGGCTTGCAGCACTGTCACAGCCTCACTGCCAATCAGCGGAGCTCAACAGTGCAATGATATTAAGCCGGTGCGGGGTTACAATCCCCCCCTCCCCCAATGTACACCTACGGGGCCACCTTAAAAGCCTTTTAGTTAAAACCGTTTAAATTACAGTATCACATGTTCCTTGCTGTTCTATTTCCCTAGATTTTTACCTTTGGGTGGAGAGAAGATTTAAGGCCTGGGGACCCACTCCACACAAGGAAATTTTGCTTTGATGCCATTTCTCACAATAGCCCCGTCACTCTGTACGACTGCCATGGCATGAAGGGCAACCAGCACTGGCTGTACAGGAAGGTAATGGACATCGCTGATGGTTTCTAATCATTAAACACATCTGGAGCTGTCAAGGTTCTGGCCAATCACGGACTTATAGGGGTCCCAAATCTTATTAACCGCTTTGAGAAGTAGCTACAGTAGAAAATTCTCAGGGAACCTCAATAAATCACTCAGGAGGACATGCAGAAAATAAAAGGCCAAGTTGGCTTACCTAGAGCTTCCTTGCAATCATTCTTTATTCCAGTCGAAAAACTTTGTAGTTTAGTTTTTGGCAGCTGCAACAGTTTTATTCAAAAGCACCCATTCAACATGAAAGAAGTAGGGTAGTGTAAATTAGCCAGTATGAAAATGTAAAGTTGTAAGACAAAGTTTGGACTTAAGAATGATATTGAACAGATGTATTGCAATGGGGTATAAAAGTAGCAGGACATAATGTTTAGAATCTTTTTCAGAACAACGTACAAATGCTCATTTCAGGAAGGACAATTATATATAAAAACAATAAATTAATGTTTTAGTTATCGTTATAGTTAATTGCAATACCATCGGATTGGGTATTTTTTTCTGTTATTTGCCCTGTCCCCCTATTTTTTTTAAAGAAGGAAATTCCTTTTTAATTTTATAATACAAAGAATTTGAGAGCTTAAGAAACGTATACAGTTGCACCTTGTAAAATGCCGGAGAATGCCAAAGCACAAATGTGGTGGCTGAATTATCATATATTATTAGTGGCTAATTAGCATATATTTAACTTATTTTGTTAGATGTAGAAAGCAGAATTTTAGGATTAAGACAATTTTAAAAGCAAAAAACTATATGAACATCATTTAGATATTTTATTTAATATAATGTAAATCAAAGGAATCGCAAAAGTCCGGAAGCCATAACAGTAGTACAGTATTTCATGTTTAATTTTGGAATGTCACATTTTTTAATTTTTGTCAGTTTTATTGTTAAGTATATGGAAAAATACAAACTGGTATGCAATTCAATATGTTAACGTAACATGTTTCAGCAGGTTTTAATTCGATTTTATGAAGCAAAATTAGTTCAATTCAGTAAATATAACCATAGCTATAGTTATCAATGTGTTTCTTATTTTCTTGTGCCTTAGGATAAAACCTTGTACCACCCAGTAAGCAACAGCTGCATAGACAGTAGTCCCGGGGATAAGAAGATTTTCATGCACAGATGCGACCCTCTGTCTGAAACACAGCAGTGGATTTTCCAACACATCAATGCGACTGTTACGAGATCTTTTTCAACAGCCCTGGCAGCTCCTAGGAAAGCCAAATGAAATAAAAAAGAACAGCGGATTACTCTTTCAGGAACTCCGAAAGCATCTTAATTGATGGATTCAGGTATTACTTTTCTCATAGCAGGAGGCCCGTCTTAATTAGATCTTATCCCCCCTAGAGGGAGGGGAGCGCCAGGAGGTAGCAGAACCCCCTGGGGTTGGACCCCCACCTACCGTGGCAGCTTAAGAAAGCAAACTTCTAATTAAAATCACGCACCAGACACTCTCGACCAACAGATTCATGAAGAGCAAATATGGGATAAGAAATGGGTGCCTTGCTGGTCAAGGTCAGACAGACTGTGAACACAAAACAGCCAACTCTGGTTTGAATATATTCTTAGCCAGGGCCAGCCCCGGGACTGTGTATTGCTGTGGAAAATAATTTGTTCTTGTTTCCAGACACAAATCTGCATGACTGTCTCTTGACTCTCGAAGAACTATCCAGTGGTTCACAAGCTGTCCATTTACTATAGGCCAACAATGTTTTTATAAAATGTACATTGTAGTAGTACTGTATCCATAATGTATAGAAAAAATGTCCTTTTTTTCTTGTTCTTGTGAAGAAAAATATTAGCAAAAAATAGTAAATGTGTCTCTACCCCAAACTCTTAATTCATTTTTATGCGCAGCAGGCTCCTACAGCCCTCCTGTTCTTTTTCTCTTGAAATATTTATAATATAGTTCAAGATGTGTTTACATTTTTCCATACAGTTTGACTATTTTTTTTTATATATTTTTGAAAGCCAGAAACCTAGCAGATCAGTACAATTCTAGCAGATATTTGGCACCACTTAATTCACAAAAGTAAGCCATAAAAGTAGATACATTCAAATTGTCACTGCATTGTCTACTTGAGAAACCAGCTATATCTGGAACTTTTTCCACAATTCCTTCAATGTTTTTATAATGACTTATGATGGCACCAATCTTGAATAAAATAATATTTTATTCAAAAATATGCTTGCTGATTAAATACAAACAGTAACAGTTACTGTAGGAGCAAAATGTATTGCAAGGCAGTATTTTAATTGAGAAATACTCATCCTCAATGGAAAAATCACCACAATTTTATTACAGCATTGCTAAAATTCAATGTAGTCTTGTTAATTCATAGAAATGTAAAGGTTTAAATGAAATACTGTACTCTGTGTTGGGAGACACAGAGTGTTTTTTTTTTGAGTGTTATTAAAACTAATTATTAATATTAATAAACCTGGATGTACTAATTCAGTAACAGTAATGCAAAACGTGTTTCTTTGGTTTGTAATACGATGTCTGTAAAATAAGACTGGAGAAGAAGTATTTAATGTAAGTGATGTTTTAATGTTTAAAATGCTGTAAGTATTGGAATCAACAAATGAGTGCTGTACTGAAACAGAGCATTACTGCATCATCACATGACAGGAAGAAAGAATTCATTGTATCAACCCCCAATTTCATGGTACCTAGAACGCAACCGTTATTGCACTTACATCCGTGAGAAAACTTTAAAAAGTACTTTAATAAAAGTTGAACAACAAACCACAGATGAGAGAAATAAATGAGGCAATTAAAAGTGCAGCACACATCATTTGTAATAAAAGCTTCAGTAAGTTTTACCTTTTAAAGAATGGAATGCATTAAACCATTTTGGGAAGCGTTAGCGTGCTGGCATTATTTAAGTTCAGGCTCAAACTGTTCTAAACTGAAAGCCAGTATTTTTATTTGTGTATTTGGTTTGAATAAATACTTTCTGGATAGAGCAAACCAAGATGTCTTTTGTTTGTTTCCTAGGGGAACATCACATTGTGTTTTCATGCAGAAATTTATGTTCAGATATGTGCCTAATGGGTTTCATTATATTGTGCCTGTGGTTCCTTTGATGTCGATGTCCCAGATAGTTTGATTTTGCATTTCATATCTGTATGGCACTTTCAGCGCTTGAGTAGAGAAGGCCATTGCACTTCTCAAATACAACATTCAAAAAGCTATAATGTAAACTGAGATAAACATTGGCAAGTGCATGTGGCTAGTTATTTAAAAATGTTGAAAAATCTTGTGGTTTTCTGTAATACATGCAAGTCTTACTGTTCCTTCTATATGCTTTGTGTTTCACAGTTTAGCTGTAAAACAGATGTTGAGGTTCTGAGGAATCACTAGCATAATCACTATTTAAAAAAATTAAAATTACTGTTTCGAGGAATGCCTAACAACAAATAACCAGACACATTTTAAAACATCAGCTTCAACAGTTAAAGTGCCTGCCCTGACTAATAACCCCACTTTATTTCATTGTTTACCTTACAGTTTTCAGCCCTGTTCACACGGCGGCCACAAGGTGTCCGTTTGTACTGTCAGTTGGGGACTTTATATTTACTTTTTTTTCTCCTGTTTAGGCCAGAGGCTGCACTGTGTTGGAAGTCCGAAGAATGAGGCCATGGTATAAATATTTAGCTGATATCAGCCCTGTTCACACGGCGGCCACAAGGTGTCCGTTTGTACTGTCAGTTGGGGACTTTATATTTACTTTTTTTTCTCCTGTTTAGGCCAGAGGCTGCACTGTGTTGGAAGTCCGAAGAATGAGGCCATGGTATAAATATTTATCAGCTACTAAAAAAAAAAAAAAAAAAAAAGATAATATTGAATCTATTTTCTTTTGTGGGTGTCTCATTTCTGAATTGTTAATGTGACAGAGCCTCAGCATTTAGCCATACAATCACAGTTTTATAAACAAACCCAGAGCCATTTAGAATGATTGCAAACACAGTAAGTAGTAAGATAATGTAAAAAAAGCTATTAAAAAGATTTTTGAAGCTACTTAAAATTCAATGCAATTGAAAACAGATTAAATTTATTTTACCCCTGTTTTGCTACCAATTGGAAAGGCCCATTTTGTATGCCACCTCACTTTACTTCAGTACTGAAGATCAACAGTTGTTTCTGAGGTCAAGCCAATAGTCCCTTGTCAGCAAAAAACACTGCAAAGCTACTGAACCCTGGAGGCAAAGGCCAGCCTGGCTAGTCTCTGCCTGGCCATTAGGGATTGCTGAAGTGTTATAAGATGAACTGTTTTATATAAAATCCAAAGGTACATCTAATTAAATAGAAAACATAGTTCCCATCTTTTTTACAGATGATTAAGTGATTATTGAAGAATATAAGTTGGTTTCCCTGGCACAATTTACCAAAAGAAACGTTCATTTACCTGTCAAAGAGCTACATGCTTAGTGTACAATTGAAGGTGGCAGTTGTCTCAGATGTTTTTAGCCATAGAATAAATTGTCTCACTACCCAGGAGATTTCTGGGCATCGCCGCATTCCACCTGGTGTACATTTTTTTCAGATACTGCTGAAACAAATTACAAAGATTATATATGAATAATTCTTGTTTGAACTATTCTCCAAAGGATTATAGCAAAAGGTACCGTAGTCAAAAACCATATATAAGTACAGTATGCAATATTTGTATTTGAATGATACAACTGACACTGCTGTACTACACTTCTTACATTTAATATAAACTTCTCCTTAAAAAAAAACATTCATACATAAATGGAGTGGTTTAAATATCCATAATCAAACTCATTGTGTTCACAGATGTTAACAAGAATGTAACTATAGTTAAGAAGTGATGAACTATCAAACAACGGCAACAACATGCTCGCCATTCAACCTGCTGTGTTTACGCTACGTGTACAAAGGTTTTGATTTGCTGTAACTATGCTGTCCAAATCATTCATCACACAATGTCCTTTTACTCAATAGAGTAGTCATTTATCTAAAGTTCTAACGGTTCTCAATGGGAATTTCCTCAAAGAGTGAGTCGGACAGGAAGGCAGCAAGAGTAAGCATGCACTATTTTTAGCAAAACACTGAAGTTTCCAATATCTCAATAAAACAAAAGAGAACCAACAAAAACAATGTTTTCCTCTCAATAGGATTTCAATTTCAGTTCTGCATCTTTCATATAAGGTATGGTTTTCCTCATACTTTTTAGGACAACTGCATTAGCCAGCACTGCTCCCAATCCATCTCCAAAACATTACATTGGTCCTCCTTTTATAAACCCATTCAGGTGCTCAACAATCAGTTAGGGATAAGCAATCAAATTAATAATGAATTTATCCCCGACATAGGCGAGCATGGATAGAGAACATTCGGCAAGGAACGTCCCCCTCTGCCTGGCATTACAGTTACATCACACTGTATTTCTAGTATAAATTAAGTACTTCCAGCCAGGAGTACTAAATAAACTAAACATTTACCAATACCTACAATACATACACTTTATCAAGCATTACCATACCTTTTCATAAGGTCTGCACACAGGCCTCTTCTTCAGGCCTTACCATTATCACAGACTAGTGAACCAATTGAGCCAACAGTGTTACGAAGCAAAGGTTCTCGCGGTTCATTTGAAGGTCGTGTGACCCATGAACAGTGTTTAGCAGTAGCTGACAGGAAGGAAATGATTTATTTTTTTATCAAATGCATACTCTTTTTGTGAACAGTGCTCACAGTGTGGTGTTTCAGTCAAGTTGAAAGGAACATTTATTTTTAAATCAAGATGCTGCTTTTTGTTTTAGATTTCATAAACATTTACGTATTTTTTTAAAATTAACAACAAACAAAAAAACTATTAAGTATGTACTACTGACCTACACTGTATACTTTAAGTTTCTTTTCTTTTTTTTTTTAACCAATCACACCTTAATTTTACTCATGAGACCAACTTGTTCTAATATAGCATTCACATCAAAAAATCTTGAATCAAGTCCTTTTAAAATAGTCAATGTGACAATATGTGTATTGAGTCACGGTAGTAACTCCTGCCAACTTATATTGGAGCAGCAACAAAAACTCTATATAGAGAACGGAATATGGGAAAACTAGGGTATCGTCACATATATCCTATTTGAATACCATTGTATTTTTAAAACTCCATATGCAGGAAAAACAGCCAGTCAAAATGTGCTTAAAAAAAATCTCATCGTGTAACTGAGCATACTTGTAGAGATTCAGATGAATGACGGTTTTACTTGAACCTTTTTAAATAGTGTTTTTTTTTTAGTTTTTTTTTAAGGTTACGTTATCACCATGGCCTTGAGGGGTTTATGGTGAAGCAACATCCAACTAAAACAGTGAAGCCAGCCTAGCTGTCTAAAGCACTGTGTCCATGAATTAGTCTATCCTGGATACAGGAATGATGTCCTACCGGCAACAGCTGATCCCCTTTTTTTTCTTGTACATGTTTTTGGTCTAATAATATATACAGAATCCCTGTATATTTTAATAGCAAGTCAAAAACTAAAGTGAAATATAATGATTGCTCACATAACATTTCTAACCGAAGTATAATTAAGGCTTGAACTTTTCAGTTTGTATTTTCCAAATCTCTACCTCCCTTTAAATGTTAATTAGTAAACTGTCTCTGCTAAAGAAAAAAATACTAATTTAAAGAGATAATAATAATAATAATAATAATAATAATAATAATAATAATAATAATAATAATAATAATTCAATTCCTAAGTGTAATACAACAAGATTGCAAATGTAGACTATTGCCACTAGAGGGATCCTCAGCAAACTACTGTACTTTGGTTAAAAGTGAACATTGAGCTTGGAGGAGTTTGCCCTCTTGTGGTGCAACACAGGCAGCATCAGGTACAAGCTGAACTGTCTTTTTTTTTTTCTTTAAATCTTAATAACGTCAAGATAATATAATATGTTTCTTTGAGTCCTCTACCCAAAATTATATAAAATATAATATTATATACAGTATACAAAGCATACCAGAATAGTTTCTTCAAACATATTGTAGTGTTCCGTGGAAAACGAATGAGGCTCACACAGGAATTGCGGGTTCTCGAATACAGCGGTTTATTAAACCGGGACTCTACACTTGGCAGGTAAAGTGTGCTGCTTTACCAGCCAATGGTACAGCTACAGCTGAGCAGCGTAGTGCAACTCAGACTGTGACAAATAATAAAAGTATCCAAAGCACACTACTTTGGCTGTGTGCTACAGCCAACTATGTTCAGTCTGGTTGCTTTTTAGCCCCGCTTCTCTTTGGCTGTATCTTCTGCTCTTCTTACTCTCACTCCAGCTTGTCTCTCTGTCTCAGCAGCAGCTCAACAGCAGCAACAGCCCACTACATATCCCCGTGTCCAGGGCACCCCCTCTGTGCACCAGCCACAAATATCAAGCAAACACTGCTTCCTGCTCTCGATCCCCTGATGGCTACAACATCTCGTCCCCTTGGTTTGTGCCAACAATGGCCAAGCCCCTGATTGGTGGCAATTCTCCCGTCTCTGATGTCCCTGAACATCAGCTTCCCCCTTAAAGTCCCTCGCCCCCGAAGGGACCAACAAAGTTCCAAAAATGATATGGGAGTCTGTGTTGACGTCGGGGTCTTGGCTGCCCAGGTGGCAGTCTGTTGAGTCTAGGTGGAGGGGGACTATTCGGCAGGACTGCCAGGTAAGGGGGAGGAAGGTGCTGCCAGGCTGGGCTGTACAGGGTCCCGTCCCCAGTAGGGAGTGAGCTGATCACGGTGGAGTAGCACCCACCATCCTCTGGCAGGATGTACCAGGCAAGGTCCCAGAAAGTGACTGTCCAGCCCGAGGCAGCGGTCCCACTTGTGTTGGGAGCCATACACCCAGACCATTTCTCCAGTTTTGAAGTACCTCCCCTGTGCCCTGGCATCGCAACTCTATTTTAGCCGTCGGCCTGCAACCTGCAATTGTTTGGTTAATCCTTTTTTGGCGGTGCAGCTGTCGTGGCCGGCAGGCCATCTGGCGGTGAGCTCAGGTCGTGCTGGCTGTGTCATTGGCCCCAGCCTGGTCCTGCCTTCGGCTGTCTGCCTGTGGCTTAGTTGTAGTTATTGGGCAAGGGAGTCAGCCCTTGCCAGGCTGCTCCTGGAAGTATAGGGTCCTTGTTCGGAGGTCCTGTTGGCTGCCGGTGCTCCTCAAGAAGTCCAGAACGAGGATGCGGGGGTCCTGTACTGCAACTACCCACAGGGGTGGTGCACCGTCCCACCACCCACCTAGATCATATTGGTCCCTCTTCCCTGCATGGGCACCAGCTCCCTGGAAAACGAATGAGGCTCACACAGGATTTGCAGGTTCTCAAATTCATGGTTTATTAAGCCAAGACTCTACAATGGGCAGGTAAAAGCATCCACCACGGTCGGAAAAGCTTTGATTTTTTTTTTTTTCTTTTTGTTGTGAAGGTCCCAGCCTCATTCTGTAGCACAAGAAATACACACACGCATCTACTGTTGTAGTTATTCAGGGGTCTGTGATTATCTCACATAGGTATATTATTGCTATATATAAAGTATTGTAACAACCCTGGGTCTGCTGTAACCACTTTCGGGAAAGTTCTGTGACCCAGGGTCAACAGTTCAATTGCAGCAGATGTTAAGGGATGTCAAAGATAGGAGAATAGCCACCAATCAGGGGCTTGGCTTCTCACACAAATGGTACCACTTTGCATCATTGTTGGCACAAACCAGTGGGACGAGATGTTGCAGCCATCAGGGGATCGAAAGTGGGAAGCAGTGTTTGCTTGGGACTGGTGGCTGGTGCACCGGTGGATGCCCTGGACACGGGGATATGTAGCTGGCTGCTGCTGCTGCTGTTTCTGAGTTGCTTATGAGACGGAGAGACAAGCTGGAGTGAGAGTAAGAAGATCAGAAGACACAGCCAAAGAAAAGCGGGACTAAAAAGTAACAAGAGACTGCACGTAGTTGGCTGTAGCACATGGTCAAAATAGTGTGCTTTGGACTTTCTTTTCTTTTCTTTTATTATTTGTCAGTCTGAGTTGCACTACGCTGCTCAGCTGTAGTTGTACCACTGTCTGGTAAAGCAGCAGGCTTTACCTGCCCAGTGTAGAGTCCAGGCTTAATAAACCGTGAATCTGAGAACCTGCAAATCCTGTGTGAGCCTCATTCATTTTCCATGCAATGCTACATTGGTGTACAGAAGTGGGATTATGGACCGGACGCTGCTGGAAATTAATACTGAAGAGGACACACAATGGGACCCGAGGAAGCCAGGATCTCTGGAGGCTGACGCGCCAGTCGAGAAGAGACAATGGGTGCTGTCGTGGCTAAAGGCGACGCCCATTATGAAGGCATTCTGGAGAGCCGAGTGAGGGACCTCTGGACGGCGGATCACCACACCACGGATTCCTATCGCTGTCCACCCCAGAGCCGGCAGCCACGGAGAAACTGCAGGCCGTGAGATGGGAACCCACAGTTCTGCATGAAGGAGTGGGCCAAAATTCCTCCACGGCGCTGTGAGAGACTGATCAATAACTACAGGAAGCGTTGGTTGCAGTTATTGCTGCTAAAGGTGGCGTAACCAGTTACTGAGTCTGAGGGGGTGATTACTTTTTCAAACGGGGGCATTGGGTGTTGCATAACTTTCTTTAATAAATAAATGAAATAAGTATCAAAATGTTGAGTTATTTGTTCACTCAGGGTCCCTTTTATGTATTATTAGATTTTCGTTGAAGATCTGATAACATTCAGTGTCAAAAATATGCAAAAATGTAGAAAATCAGACGGGGCAAATACTTATATATATATATATATATATATATATATATATATATATATATATATATACACACACACACACACACACACACACACACACACACACACACACACACACACATACAGCTCTGGAAAAAATTAAGAGACCACTGCAAAATTATCAGTTTCTCTGGTTTTACTATTTATAGGTATGTGTTTGGGTAAAATGAACATTTTTGTTTTATTCTATAAACTACTGACAACATTTCTCCCAAATTCCAAATAAAAATATTGTCATTTAGAGCATTTATTTGCAGAAAATGACAACTGGTCAAAATAACAAAAAAGATGCAGTGTTGTCAGACCTCAAATAATGCAAAGAAAATAAGTTCAGATTCATTTTTAAACAACACAATACTAATGTTTTAACTTAGGAAGAGTTCAGAAATCAATATTTGGTGGAATAACCCTGATTTTCAAGCACAGCTTTCATGCGTCTTGGCATGCTCTCCACCAGTCTTTCACATTGATGTTGGGTGACTTTATGCCACTCCTGGCGCAAAAATTCAAGCAGCTCGGCTTTGTTTGATGGCTAGTGACCATCCATCTTCCTCTTGATCACATTCCAGAGGTTTTCAATGGGGTTCAGGTCTGGAGATTGGGCTGGCCATGACAGGGTCTTGATCTGGTGGTCCTCCATCCACACCTTGATTGACCTGGCTGTGTGGCATGGAGCATTGTCCTGCTGGAAAAACCAATCCTCAGAGTTGGGGAACATTGTCAGAGCAGAAGGAAGCAAGTTTTCTTCCAGGACAACCTTGTACTTGGCTTGATTCATGCCAAAGCTGCCCGATTCCAGCCTTGCTGAAGCACCCCCAGATCATCACCGATCCTCCACCACATTTCACAGTGGGTGCAAGACACTGTGGCTTGTAGGCCTCTCCAGGTCTCTGTCTAACCATTAGACAACCAGGTGTTGGGCAAAGCTGAAAATTGGACTCATCTGGGGGTGCTTCAGCAAGGCTGGAATCGGGCAGATTTGTCTTTGTGAAGGGCGCATGAATCAAGCCAAGTACAAGGTTGTCCTGGAAGAAAACTTGCTTCCAAGGCTCTGAAGTGTCCCCAACTCTGAAGATTGTTTTTCTCACAAAAAAGCAGAAGTCCTTCGTCGTGGTCCCGACCATCCACTACATTAGTGTGTGCTTCATAATTAGGGATATATGACGGTACGTTGTCCCGCCCGAGAAAACATATCGCCATAGCCGCAATCGGAATCACACTCTCCAGGTCCAAACGCGGGCGGGTTTGGACACACCTCACACCTGTGTGGCACTTGCCCTGACAATGCGACTGTCTGCAAGAACTAATTCCCAGTCACTACTATAATATATATATAATATAGATATATATATATATAATATATATATATATATATAATATATATATATATAATATATATATATACAAAGAGTAAATTTTGACTCATTAAATACTAATAGTTGTTATAATAAATAGAAACAACCAGCGAGTTTTGGACTGTCGGAAGGCACTTAATATATCCAGGGTCTATGGGTCTACCTATGAGTTGTCTTTGTTTCTAATTACTACTTTGAGCGTCACAAACTAGACAGCTTTCAAATGAAGGTAAATAAAATAAATAAATAAATAAATACAAATAAAGACGTACTTATTTTTTTTTTTTTTTTTACCATCTGTACTTTCAAATTAACAGCGGTATAATTTGCTGCTCCATTTATAACCACAGGGTGGCGCCAGAGCCATATAGATTAATTCATCCAATGCAGAAAATAGAAAAAGAAACACAACTGGCTGACAGGTTTTCCATTTCAACACAAATTGGTCAGAGCACAAATATCATGAAAATCGTGATTTACTATGATACACCAATGCTTTTCTGAATAATGTACTGAAAGCGGGTATACGTTTTCAAACGGTCACACAAAGCTACCGTAAAATATTGCTTTTTGTTGCGATGAATGACCAATTTATTGGTTGAATTAACGTGGTCCCTGTATGGGCCAAGACCCTATCTTCCCTACCCCGTCTCCCACTTTCCTCAGGCTGTCGTTCCGACACACTCTCTCGTTGGCCCTGTTTCTCTCTAATTGTCACGTCTCAGCACATTCGTCCACTCACTACTTGAACCTGCAGCTCTCTCGTCTCATTCCCGCTTCGTGTTCCGAGCAAAAATATATTTAAAAAATGACCAGGAAGGATGAGAACAGTAGCAAAACCCCATTCCGACACTATGACGAATCTTATGGAAATGAAGTGGGTACCTAATTAACATACCCCGGGAAAAAATCAAAAGGGTTGATGTGGTCGGATTCAATATTTTCGTCTAAAGTAGATCCTCCTGTTTCTTATTGCTAATGGGAACCTATTTCAAACATAGTTTTTACGTCATTTCAGAATTTCAATCCATGGGCAGGTGGGATTGAAAGGTAGTAAAGGAGAAAAACAAAACAGACGTGTGTTTCAGGAGATATGGAGAAACAAGAAGATACATTTAATAGAAGATAATAGCAAGTACGCCAGGACAGAGAGAAACAAATAAAGGGAGCTCATTTTAATGTAATTTTGTAAATGTATATTTTAATTAAGTTATAGTATCATGTACCCCGATATTTATGTATTTATTCATTTTTATTATTATTTTAATTTTGGCATAAAATGCCCCCCATACACGCGGTTGCACTTTAAGATAATTAATAACACTTGGAATGTAATGGGATATATTAAAAAAAAAAAAAAAACTTAAAGAATCACAAGGCTACTGGCAACACATGACCCGTCAGGGTGCTTGACTCGAAGTCCTCTTTAAGTTAATCACACAATGTCGTAGCACTTGCTGTTCTTAAGGTCCAAACAGGTGGCGAAAACGGGCGAATTTGTGTCTTTTCGTTCACATAAAGTCAGAAAAAAACAAAATATGAATCCAAATTAACATGTATTTATACTAAAGTAATACAAAAATGACTACAAAAGATTTAGAAGTGCGTAGTTTTTCGAGATTTACGATTATACTGTAAATTTACAAAAGATTTAGTGAGTAGTTTGTCGATTATACTGTAAATTTACTTTAATTACTTTAGTATAAATACATGTTAATTTGGATTCATATGTTGTTTTTTCTGACTTTATGTGAAAGAAAAGACACAAATTCGCCCGTTTTCTCATTGGAAATAGTGATATTTTGAAATGTACCTGTCCTGGCCACAAAAGCAAAGTTTGTGGGGAATAATAGCCATTTTCTATACTTTTGAGGCATAAGCAATTAGGAAATAACACTTACTACCCAGGAACAAAAAAAAAAAAAAATTGTTACACGGTGTATATCAACACCTGTTAAACCAGCTTTCTGTTTCAGGCCCTTGTTTACGTTTAATACCAAAATATTAAGTTGAAAATATACTGCGTTGTTTTATTAATCGGAAGTGACATCACTCTGCGCTCGGGTGGGGGGAAGGGGGGCGGATTTAACAACAGTTTGTGAATCAAGATGGCTGGTGATACTGATATTGGTGGTGCTGCTGCTGCAGCTTCTTGCAAGGCTGTGGTTGACTTGTGTGAGGATGATTACAGGCTGTTAGACTGTTGGCAGGGTGATAATGGCATTGACAGCCAAATAACAAAGTAACATACTGTAGCTTGCACGGGGAAGGCAGAAGCAAGTCTGTTAGGTAAGGTAATCACATAGAAAGACATAAGCCCCGAGGTTGTTGAATTAAAATCGAACGTAGAAAGTAACTAGCTGCAATTGTAAATACTTGTAAATATTAATATATTAATAGATACACTTTCAAAGACAGTTAGCTCCGATTTTCTAACTTTCTGACATTTGTTTGAAGTATAAAATAACAAATAACATACACGGTAAAAAAAAAACAACAACAAAAAACATCTTGTTTCTGTCTTGTGTCATTTAATTCTTGGAGAGGGGTATTGCTGCAGAACAAAGGCTCTCACAGCATAGTTAACACAGGGTAGTGCTGCGTGCACAACCCATAATAGCCTTCATCATTATGTGCTACAGTCCGATCACATGATAAGGGTGATACATTTAGGTACTAAAACAAAGTTTATTTCACAACAATAACCTAATCCTAAACCTAAGGTTTGTGTGGTATAATAATAATAATAATAATATATTTGTTTTTATATAGCACCTTTCATAGTGGACCACCATCACAAAGCACTTTACAGAGGTAGGCTGTGAACTGCACATTGTATGCAGTCACTTATAGTTGGTCACTGATTTAACATCTTAAGGTTAAATGACTTGCTTAGAGTCACACAGTGAGCCAGTCAGTGGCAGAGGTGGGATTTGAACCAGTGACCTTCTGGTTACAAGTCCGGCACTATAACCACTGGACGACACTGCTCCCATTATGGTCATGTGGTAGGGGTGTTGAGGCTCAATGAAGCACTATGTAAATTACGAGTTGCGCATGCAGCACTGCCCAGTGTGAGCTAAGCCTTCGTTCTGCAGCAGTGTACTTTTTGAATTCTTGTACACCAGAGCCCAGTCAGGGTACTAAAGGCAGGATCTAACACAGGGGTGGGCAATTCCGGTCCTGGAGGGCCAGCGTCCCTCCTGGCTTTTGTTCCAATTGTGCTCTAAATTACTTAATTAGACTAATAATTGGTCAAATTAAGTAATTTAGAGCAAAGTTGGAACAAAAGCCAAGACCGGAATTGCCCACCACTGATCTCGAGAGGGACGTGGCCTGTAACATTTGCCAGGCGTTCCAACCTCGAGTGAAAGAGGCATGTTTGGAAAGAGCCATGAGGGACGATCCCCGTGTCCTCTATGGCCGGACCGTCAGCGGCCCTGGATGCCCCAGACAACATGTCCCAGGACCCCCTGCTGGACATTCCTAATGTGCAGGCCGCCCACAGAACTCCTGGCTAAACAGGCTCCAGCGGCCCAGGCCCCTGTCCAGGCCCCACTGCAGCCCCAATTGACATAGCCCCCTCCCCCAAGGGAGTGCAGGGGGGTGGGAAGGGTTGCCTCAGCTGGCACAGGAGGATACGCTCTCCATAGCGGCCTCTGGGGATGGAGCTTGCTTCTCCGAAATGCAAGTGGGTGAGACCATTGCTGAGGAAGAGCCTAGCTTCGAGAGTGCCTCAGAAGCCAGTCCCACCCCATTGTCCAGCTCGGTCTCGGCACTCATGGGATGTGCTGCAGCTTTCCTGCAGGTCCCCTGTACGCCAGGGGCAGAACCACACCGGTCCGTTTTCCGGGCACATGCGTTGGCTCCTCGCACTCAGATGGTTCCCGGATTTCCCAGACTTCATGGAGGAAGTACGCTTCTCCTGAGATCGTCCGGCTTCAGGTCCTAGCGTACTCAAACTGGCCGCACCGTTTGCCTCCTTGGAAGGCGCGGATAAGCTCGGCCTGGCGGGGTCCCTCCTGATAGACTCCATCGCGACCAGTGGGTGGTCTTGCTAGAGACCCGGCCTGCCCAAACCATCAATGCAAGGTGATGGAGACACATTTAAAGCGAGCTTATGCAGCAGAGGCGCAGGCAACTCGCTTAGGTAATACAGCGAGTGTGCTGACCGCATACTTGGACGGTGTACTGCGCAAGGCCCCGCTCCCCAAGTCGGTGGCCATGGAGTTGCGTCTCCTGTCCAGCACACTGCTGCAGATATCCGGTCTCCAAAGGCAAGCTCTTGGCCAGAGTCTAGCTAGCTTAATTGTGCCTCGTAGACAGCTGTGGCTGACACAAGCCAGAGTTCCTGATGTGGATAAGGCCGCGCTGCTAGACACGCCAATATCCTCAGAACATACTTTTGGGCCAGCTGTGGAGGAGATATTACGGAGTGATTTTGAACCATTCTTCTTGGCAGATTTGCTCCCGGTTGTTCAGGTTGGTTGGATGACGCACGTGGACCGCAATTTTCAAATAGTGCCACAGATTCTCAACGGGATTGAGATCAGGACTTTGACTGGGCCACTGTAGGACATTCATCTTTTTGTTCTTGAGCAACTCCAATGTTGCTTTGGCCTTGTGCTTGGGATCATTGTCCTGATGAAAGGTGAATTTCCTCCAAAGCTTCAGTTTTTTAGTGGACTGAAACAAATTCTCTTGCAGTATTTTCCTGTATTTTGCTCGATCCATTCTTCCTTCAAATGTAACAAGATGCCCAGTCCCTGCTGATGAGAAGCATCCCCACAGCATGATGCTGCCACCACCGTACTTCACTGTAGAGATGGTGTGTCTTGAGGTATGGGCAGTGTTAGGTTTGCGCCACACATAGCGCTTTGAGTTTTGGCCAAAAAGCTCTATCTTGGTCTCATCTGACCACAAAACCTTTTCCCACATCGCAGCTGGGTCACTCTCATGCTTTCTGGCAAACTCCAGACGTGCTTTCAGATGGTACTTTTTGAGTAACGGCTTCTTTCTTGCCACCCTCCCATACAGGCCAGTGTTATGCAGAGCTCTTGATATGGTTGACTGGTGCATCATTACTCCACTCCCAGCCACTGAACTCTGTAGCTCCTTCAAAGTGATTGTTGGCCTCTCTGTGGCTTCTCTCACAAGTCTCCTTGTTTGAATGTTGAGTTTTGAGGGACGGCCTTTTCTTGGCAGTGCCTGGGTGGTGTGATGCAGCTTCCACTTCCTGATTATTGATCCAACTGTGCTCACTGGGATATCCAAACACTTGCATATTATTTTGTACCCTTTCCCTAATCTATGCATTTGTATTACTTTATCTTTAACTTCTGTAGAATGCTCTTTGGTCTTCATTTTCCTTCAGATTCACAGCCTTACCAGTGATCCTTCAACAGTGGGGTTTTTATCCAGAAAATGTGACAGCAACTTTAATGGTTCACAGGTGGAGGCGAATGGTAAGGTAATTGTGTCCTTGTTAGGGCAATTTCTTTCATCGGTGCAAACTGGGAGCTTCTACAGCACAGGGGTTGAATACTTATGCAAGCATGATATTTCAGTTTTTTATTTTTCTTAAAAATATTTCCCAACATAAAACCAATGTCACCTTACAATAACTGATTCTGAGTTTCAGTGTTTAAAAATAAAATATCAAACAGAACGAAATTTCAATGAACCATTTGTAATTCGGTAATATGAGAGAATTGGTCAGGGGTCTGAATACTTTTGCAAGGCATTTTATATATATATATATATATATATATATATATACAGTGACTATAGAAAGTCTACACCACCTTTCAAAATTTTACCCTTTTGTTGCCTTATAGCCTGGAATTAAAATGCATTAATTTTTATTTATTTATTTTCATTTATCTACACATCCTACCCAACAACTTCGAAGTGAAAAAAATATATAAAATTGATAGAAAAATTAATTAAAAATAAAAACTGAAATAGCTTGGTTGGATAAATGTCCACCCCCCTTGTAATAGCAATCCTAAACTGGCTAAGGTGCCTTCAAAATTACACACCAATTTAAGTGGCCTCCACCTGTATTAAATTGTAGTGATTCACATGATTTCAGGATAAATTCAGCAGTTCCTGTAGGTTCCCTCTACTGGGTAGTGCATTTCAAAGCAAAGACTCAACCATGAGCACTAAGGTGCTTTCAAAAGAACTCCGGGTCGTGGAAATGGAAGGTGTATGGCACCACCAAGACCCTGCCTAGATCAGGCCGTCCCTCCAAACTGGACGACCGAGCAAGAAGGAAACTGATCAGAGAGGTTACAAAGAGGCAACTTTGCAAGTGCTACAGGGTTTTATAGTCAAGACTGGTCAAATTGTGCATGTGACAATAATATCCCAAGCACTCCACAAATCTGGCCCGTATGGTAGGGTAACAAGAAGGAAGCCATTACTCAAGAAAGCCCACCTTGAATCCCGTTTGAAGTATGCAAAAAACACTCAGGAGATTCTGTAGCCATGTGGCAAAAAGTTTTGTGTTCTGACAAAACTAAAATTTAAATTTTTGGCCTAATTGCAAAGAGTTATGTTTGGCGCAAACCCAACACAGCGATCACCCAAAGAACACCGTCCCTACTGTGAAGCATGGTGGTGGTAGCATCATGTTATGGGGATGTTTCACATCGGCAGGGACTGGGGCACTTGTCAGGATAGAAGGGAAAATGAATGGAGCAAAGTACAGATAAGTCCTTGAGGAAAACCTGCTGCCCTCTGCAAGAAAGCTGAAACTGGGGTGGAAGTTTACCTTTCAGCATGACAACAACCTAAAGCACACAGCCAAAGCTACACTGGAGTGGCTAAGTAACATAAAGGTACATGTCCTTGAGTGGTCCAGTCAGAGCCCCGACCTAAATCCAATTGAAAATTTGTGGCATGCCTTGAAGATTGCTGTCCATCAACGCTACCCAAGGAACTTGACAGAGCTTGAACAGTAAAGAAGAATGGTCAAATATTGCCAAATCTAGGTGTGTAAAGTTGGATAGAGACCTATCCCAACAGACTCACAGCTGTAATTGCTGCCAAAGCTGCTTCCACCAAGTATTAACTCAGGGGGATGAAGACTTATCCAATTATGATCTTTCAGTTTTGTATTTTTTTAATATATATATTTTTTCTCAATAAAAACTTTTTCCCTTAACAGTGTGTGGAGTTTGGTGTGTAGATAAAAATCCTGAAATGCATGAAACTCTGAGGCACTGACACAACAAAATGTGAAAAAAGTTCAGGGGGTGTAGACTTTCTATAAGGCATCCGTGATGCCACACACACACCACACACACACCACATAATATATATATATATATATATATATATATATATATATATATATATATGACCCATTTGTCCAGGATATGCTATTTTATATATTTATGCATACAAAATGAATAAAACATTTATATTTTTGTCTGTCAGTTTTTCATCTTTTGCAAATCTTATAGATTAACAAGAACTATTTTATTGTTTTTATTCTTAAATGGCTGAAATAATTACTGCCCAAAACCAACTCATAGTTCAAGTAACAAGTATTTGTTTTTCCTTATTCACACACCAGATTTTCTGGATTGTGTGTGTCCCTTGGAGTTAAGTTTTGCTGATCTCTATACCCTTGCCATACCAGAACTTCTGGCTTGACACCATTTCATCTGTAAGTCTTCACTTTGCTACACCATTTAGTTGCATTGAAGAGTAAAAAGAATACGTGCCACAATGCTATTTTAATTATTGTTGTAATATATGAAGTGGCTTTCATATTGTTAAATAATGCAAAGATCATGCTAGGATGTGTTCTATTGATATGGGTGTGGAAGGAAGCAAAGTACATTACTTCAATCAATGATACAATCTTTTTGAAAGATAAATATGTTTCACTTGAATGAAAAAAAAAAAGTAGCCATGGTAGAGTAGGACTGGTAGAGCAAGGGTTGGTCATGTAAACACACTCATACTAACCATTGACGTTTTGCTTCTCAAAAACAGGGATGTTAGAATACCTGCCAAACCTGTCTAGAGCAATGTACTGAGAAACAAAATAAATTAAAAAAAAAAAAAAAAAAAAAAAAAAAAAAAAAGCTGATGGGCCTCTTTCTGACTTCAGGATTTATACACGCTTCTAAGACCAGTGACACCTCACTTGCATTCACTTCCATTGAGATTCAAAATCATGTCATCATGTGATACCATAAAATTCTGGTTCTGAATCATAGGCAGCACAGAATACTTTTTAACAATAAAAGCCAGGACCTTTAAAAAGAAGACCAAATTAGTCTTCATATAATACTATATCTATAACTCAGTTCTATCTGTCTTAATTAACATCCACTACAAAACATACATTTTTGTAGCCTGTGAAAATAAGAAAATAAGATTTTATTCATAAAATACAAGGTTCTAAAAAAATAATTTATTCTACACGTTTAACTACATGTAAATATTTGTAAAGTGCCACATATCCAAGTTATTGTATGCATTACCACTCCCACTGACTAAATACACCAAAGGTGTGGTAACTTGAAACCGTCTTTTAACATGAGCCACGTGCACTCAACTTCCCGGATTGGATCAATTCACATCCTTGTCAGTCTTTGGGCTGTGTAGTACATTTTATTGCTATGCCGGTGTAAATACGAGGAACAAGTTTTACATGCAGAAGGCAAAGCAGAGGGGGCAGCACCAGAGAGACGAGAAGGATTTGAACAGGATTGAAATAGGACAAGAACGCGAACGCGAGCAGTTAGAGAAAGGATACATTTAACTTTTCATTTAATTAATTTAGAGTCTTGTTATTTTCATTATGAGGTTAAAAATAGGTTTTATTCTGCGCAGTTTGCTCATCGTAGGCACGTTTTTAGGATTGATTGTGCTCTGGTCTTCTCTTAAACCCGAATCCAACGACGAAAATCCATTTGCTCAAGTGGTAGGTGATTTAATTCTCAAATGTTATGTAATATTTAAATTAGTGTTTGTTGTATGTATCGTTCTGTTTCACATTCGAGCGAATTTCTTTGATAGTTACAGTCCGTGTCGTTGTCATGGAGATCAAATTATTATTATTTATTTGTTTTACACATCAACGGGTATCGAGTGCACTGAATGCACTTTAAATAGTAAATTGATAGTAAGGCAGGGCATACACTGCTACTAGACATTTCCGAAAAACAGAGGAATTAAGTATAATAGTAACCGTTGCCGAATGAGAGTAAACACGGAAGAAGGTGTTTGCAATTGAGTCAACTGCAGGATGAGCCCCCAACACAGCAGGCCTGTGTGTGTGTGTGTGTGTGTGTGTGTGTGTGTGTTTAACATAAATTTATGATAAAGATACCGTATTGTCATAGTTTTTAACATGCCATGTCAGTAAGTAAATTGCAAACCTGTTAAGGATGTCGGTGTTTAATGTTTTAAAGCAAGCATATTAAATATAGTCGATCCATTTCCACAACACATAATTAATCCAGGTAGAGACAGACTATCAGACACGTGTGTTACAGTAAATAGAGTTTTGTTGAGGGGCATCAAAAGGTATGTGCATCATGCAGTTCCTGGTTGAAATTATTTTTTGTAGATGCCCTGATAGAGGTCAACCTTATCAGTGCACGTACAATATAATCCTTCAACAAGAAGTCTCAATATGATAAAAAAAAAAAAAAAAAAAGTCAGATTTTAAGGGGCACAGGTACCCCAAAACTGCATACGTGTTACAACATCAACTTTATTTTGTATCATTTTAATTGTTGTACTCCACATTCTGTTGCTAAAACATTACAAGTATGTTGCTTCCCATAGTAAAGCAACATGGACGGTTCAAGTAATAACAAAGTAATGAATAATTAATTATTTTGCTAATGACACCCATTATCCATACCAGGTTTCTTGTTCGACAGAGGCCTGAATATGAAATAAGAAAAACATGAGGATTGCATGTACATTAAATCTGAAAAACACTTCACATCCCAATTCTGGAAATAATTTACAAAAAGTTTGAAAAACCATTGCATTATACTCTATCTGTATTCTGTCAAGATGTAGAGTAAATTGTCCATTTTTTCAGCCCACCCTTAAATTAACACATTAAAAAAGGCTTCCAGAGGTAAAAGGCAATAGGACAATGTTGCGCTAGCTGTGCTAGAAGAATGTAATCACAACTGAATTAGCTGATTAAAGTGCTTGCCTGGGGAAAGTACATTCATCTCAGTAGATTCTATTACACGTTCAGGTAAAAGCAATCAAATTATAATCCCTGTGGAAAGTGTGGGTGGATAACCATACTTTACTGAATGTGCTTTGAATTATCTTAACTATGCATAACAGAACCTGAACTGGAACATGAAAACCTCAAGATTGAGTATTAGTATTATTAGAAGTTAAATGGTTCTCCTTGTTTGGTATAATGTTTCAAATAAATAGCAAATAATATTAAATATATATTTTTGTTTGTTTCAATTCAAAACGTAATTTTTCTTGCTTACAGTCATGTTCTGTAAGTAAACACTACAATTTTCTTGAAAGAAACGTTTCCCCCCCCCCCCCCCCCCCCCAAGTAGAGCTGTTTTGGTATTTGTTTTGTTTCATTTCTGAAAATATTTTTACTGTAGGAAAAAAAACCTGCCATCAATCCTCCTCCTAATGTGAAGGACAACGTCTTGGACAAATTTAATCCTGTGGTCCCCTGGCCTCATGTAGAAGGGGTTGAAGTTGACCTAGAGTCCATCCGACAAAAGAATGACGGTAAAAAAGGACTGCCTCACCCCCCGCAAGCTGGTGCAGATAATCAACAGAATATAATGCAGAAACAGTATGTCACCTTTAAGCCACAGAAACATGTCTACCCAGATCCTGTATTGAGATCTGGAGTGTTGGGAAACTTTGAATTGAAAGAAGCTGAGCCTCAGGGAGTGCCTGGCGGTCCCGGTGAGGGAGCAAAGCCATTCTTGCTTGGGCCAGAGTATAAAGATGCCATCCAAGCCAGCATCAGAGAGTTTGGTTTCAATATGGTGGCAAGTGAGATGATCTCCCTGGACCGCACTGTAAGTGACCTGCGCCATGAAGAGTAAGTAGTCTTTCCTCTTCAAAGAGTAAGTAGTGGGGTTCAGCAAGTGCTCTGGCTTTTCTTTTCAGTACCACATCATGGATCGTTATCTATGTTACCTGTTTGACAATGTGGACAATAGTCCTTACACTATCGGTGCACTTGAGCGGACATTTTGAAAATAGCTTTAAAACAGACTTAAAAGTTATAAGTGTAAAAAGTTGTCAGGGTGTTAACAATAGAAAGAAATGAGGGGTGTGTTATTTAAACAGTTGTAGCAACACATGGGGATGTGTAACACTGTTTTTTGGAATCATGTTACTTTGCCAGAAATGAATGGCAGAGATGTGATATTCATTGAGAGGTAGATTTAATTTACTGTACCATTTATGATTAGGGATGAAATAGGTTAAACAGTCAACCGATAAATAAATGCTACCGTTTTTACATAAGTTAATTTATACTACAAATTGATAAAATGTGTCTGGCATTTTGTGGTTTAAAAGCAAATATCCAACAAAACATGTGCCCTTTATGTTCTGCAACTCCTCTGCCTGTAACCATTTTTTATTTGGCAACAAATGACGTTGAGTTAGGCATGATTAATCGACCGAAAACATCTTTCAAACTAGTCTCAAGCAGTCGCTTTCCGGTGTTCGTACGCGGAGCACAGCAGCTGGCGTCAAAATAGAAAAGGGAGGAGTGTAAAGATGGAGCGGTCAAAACGAGGTTATGCGTCGAATACCTGCAAAATAAAAATAAAAACATTTTAGTTTAAGAAACGGGTACGTTAATGTGTTATTATTATTATTATTATTATTATTATTATTATTATTATTATTATTATTGCAATAATAGTTCAAAACATTGCATTATAAATAAACAATTGACAGTTTTCTGAAGGAAAGTGATGGAAATGGGAGTAATGAAGAGGAATCGAGTGGCACTGCAGCAAAAGTGCTGACAACTGTATCCCATCAATTTGTCACACACTTCATCACCGATAATAATTCATCACCAGCGACAATTCATCACAAACAATAACTCATAGATTAAGGCCACAATATATCATAAAAGCTGCTAAAAACAAATGGAGCCAATAAATCATAAATAACAGATACAGTACATATTCACTTACAAATGACATAAATAAAACCCATAATGTACTAACGTCTACTAGTCCGTGACCACCCAACTAACAAACAAACAAACAAGCAAAAAACAAAACAGAAAAAACAAGTTCGCTTTTCAAACCTTTGTTTTAACACTGGAAGCGCTGCAAATTTCGAACTACCTACAAGCGCCACACCGGTCATTTTCAGCTATGATATGATAATGTACCCTCTGTGATGAAGTACCTGGTGATGAATTGTCATAGACCCGCCGACAACAATGATCTGATCAACAGTGGGGGGGGGGAAAACAACCTGAAAAGCTTGTGCTAAATGGCTTGCTTTGCACGTTTATGGCAGATAGCTTCAATAGTCTTAACACATCACTCCAAGGACAAGATATATTTATCTTTTCTCTCGCTGACAAAATTGAAAGCTAGATCAAGAAGTTGTCCATAAACCGGGGAAGTATTTGAAATGTATTTTTTTTTTTTTACTGTAGGCTGTAAAATATTGCGCAGTCGTTTTATTGCTACAACTGGGAGTCACAGTGCAGCAAAGTCTGAGAACCGCTGCTCAATAACAGATGACATTTTCATTCATCTTTGAGTACAGTGTTTAAGTTTTTTTTTTTTTTAAATGTATTTATATTTTAAACTAAAATGTTTTAGTTCAGTAGTTGTCAGTGCAATTTTTTAAAGTTACAGTTAATCTGTGGTCATATCTGTGGTCATTTTTAAAATGGATTCATAGCATGGATTCAACAATCTTGAAAAATTAATTGTTGATTGCTACTCTGTTTATGGGATGGTAACACGTGTGTGTGTGTGTGTGTGTATATATATATATATATATATATATATATATATATATATATATATATATATATATATATATATATATGGTGTTTTATTTTATGTGAAACCAGTGTCCCCTGTAGTAGAGTGAGATTAACTATGAAGGAGATACTAGAAACTTAGAATCGTCAATGTGATACAATCGTGATGCAGTTAAAGAGAATTTGTGCTCTAAGCTGCCTCTTTTTACATTTGGTAAACAAATGTCAGGCATGACAAAGACTAATATATGTGAAAAGGGTATTTATTGTGACTAACAACGGTTAACCGATAGAAATCAAATACCGTATTACTTCAATTTGGCGCCGCGGCGTTTATTTTAAATTGATCAAAATGACTGCGGCCCTTAAACGAGGGTGGTGATTAAGGTGGCCTTTATTAATAATCAGGAGTGTGTATGTGTGTTGTTAAGTGGAGGGGCAATGCTGGTGTTGCAGTTAAATCCAAGAGTGACGTAGATGTTTTTTCTGCAACAAAACTTTTTTTTTTTTTTTTTTTTTCCCTCTAACTTGCTTGTTTGTAATTTCTCTGAAACTAAATCTTCTCATAGATAGTAAGAGCGTGTTGTTTTTATTTGAAGGGGATTGAGTACAGGAATTACAATTGAACTGAAAACAAAACAACAAAACCACTTCAGAAGGACCGATGTTCTGTACGTAGTTTATCTTGGATTTTCTTTCAGAACTGTACTACCATAAAATAAAATGTGCTTTATGTAATGTACGTGCTAGATTGAGGCTCCCGTGTCTTCGGGGGTGTT
Source organism: Polyodon spathula (assembly GCF_017654505.1). Classification (NCBI taxonomy): domain Eukaryota; kingdom Metazoa; phylum Chordata; class Actinopteri; order Acipenseriformes; family Polyodontidae; genus Polyodon; species Polyodon spathula. Next base: position 64,029,078 of record NC_054534.1, on the reverse strand, counting down.
ACATGTACATAGTCAGTGCTGTTTTGTTAATTTTTTTTACTCTGTGTTTTTTATTTTAGTAGGGGATAAAAAAAATCCATTACTGTTTCTTTATTGATAGCGGCGTTTATTTGAGGGCGGCCTCTATTATAAAGCCGATATGCCGCGTCAATATGAGGGCGTCTTTAATTGGAGTGCGGCACCAAATTGAATAGGGTAATTTTAAACTGCATTTTTATTAAACGATATTCACAGCCCTATTTATGAACTGTTATTTCCCTGTTTTGTGGCTCTGTGTGAACGTCCAGTCATATAAGGGCACTGTCCTAACACACTATTTCAATAGCAAAAGTGTTTTAGGCTTGTAAAGGGGTAAAAGGTGCAAGTTTACCCCCACCCTCAATCGCATGAATCGCCAGAAAATGTCACTGGTAGCGTTCACGGGTATAAATGTTTATTTTGGCACTGGATACTACACACAAATTTTGCAAACGACATTTGATGCTCACCGATTAACAGGATTAATTATTCAATAAATATTTGCACCTGGGGTTATTTTATACAAAAAAAATAAAACTATTACTTTTACAGTAAAACATTCATTAAGGGAAGCGCCCTGATCTAAATACAGCAATACACCATCGTATATCAAACACACTATACTACTATAATGTCTTCCGGTAGACTTTTGTGACATCATTTTGTAGTTTCTTTGATTACACGATGTTAAAAGATCTAAATTATGTATAGGTTGTTTTTTAGTTTTTTTGTCTCACTCTTAAAATTGCCGCGTCATTTGGAACAGTGATTCTCCTGTTTGTTCTGTTGTTGGATTTGGATGAATGCAATATGGATTCTAAAATGAGATCCAGTAATTAATAGGTCATGGTTACCTCTATCAACAGGTTTTATGTTATTTTGTTCTATCATTACTAATTAACCATATGGACAAACCATCAAAATGTAGGCTCAATCATACACAACATTTCCGTTAACTAACAAATACCTGTCGAGAGAGCAAGTTGGCAGGCAGAGACTGACGCTGTCCATCAGTCTGACTAGCAGTAAAAGGTCTGTGACAGACAGCTAGAAACATTGACTGTCATTACAAGAGCGAATGGGTGTGCATCTAGACTACGCCCTTTAAAGGCACAGGCTATCGAATGAATAAGTGATTTGGCAATTCCTGCCTTAGTGCCTGCTTGTGAACAAAGGAAGTCACAGATAGGCTGATTCAATCTATACCACCTCCTTTTGTTCCTCCTTGATGTGAGGATTTATTTATTTTGTTTTCATCCATGATTGTGATTGGATGTGATTATTTTATATCTTTGTATGTTTTTTTTTTTTTTTACTTGTTCTCTGTAGTCTAGATATGTCAGTTAATTGTGTAAGTTTGAGCACCCGCCTAACTTTTCAGTACAAAATGCTTTAATGCACACTGATATTATACCTGTACTTTTAAATTATGCTAAGGACTGTAATGTAAGATATTTTAATCTGAAATTCTGACGCGAAATATGAATGTTAAAAAATAAGTATTTCAACAACTTTTTAAAACAAATTGTTATAAGCATTTTTTTTCATGTTCTGCAAAAAAATGAATCGCATAGACGTATTTCATTCTCCATAAAGGGCTAATCGCACTACAGCTTTTATTTGCTGCGTATTTTTTACGCCAGGCATTTCGCTGTGATTTTTGTATTCAGACTTTAATCATCGAACGCAAAGTTTTTTCCATGTGGCAGTTTGCACCCGATCCATATTGCGTTCAGATTCTATCCAAATTTAGCAGGACAGGGTGGTGATCGCTGTATGTTTCGTACAAAAATCAAACCTGTTTTCGCAGTGAATTTTGATTATTATTATTATTATTATTATTATTATTTTTTTTTTTTTTTTTTCATAACGATTATGCCCAAGTGTGAAAGATTAGTATTCAGTTCCGTAGATTCTATTTTTTTTTTTTACCCTCGAAAACGCAGTGAATAAACGCTATAGTGTGAATAGCCCTTAACTATGTGTCTGCATAACACTTCAAGAGTGTCAGACAAATGATGTCATTTTGTGTTGTGACTTGTAAAATATTTAGTGATTAGACATTGTGGCTGGCAACAGTTTTTCCTAGTGAAAACGCTGATGCATTAATTGTATGAATCAGACTATCAACTTTTGTGCAGTATTGAGAAGAACTGTACTTCCTCACGCCAATTTATCAGCGAGAACTACCAGAGACTATACAGCAAGGATAGTTTACGTCTTTTCAAGGTATTGGCGCAGCAAAAGTAAATCAACCAAAAGCACCATTTCACTTTTAATTTGTAGTCAACGGCAAGAAGGAGGCGACAGATGTTGTTTATCACCTCGTGTGACCACCCTGGGCAACACCCCGGCAACATGGCTCCCACTTAGGACGATGTTCTATTTTTCAGGCAACATTTTCAATAACAGCCAATCGAGTTTGATAGTAATATCACATGATGATAAGGCTCTACCACAACGTCATACATTCTGATTCCTGCATTTCATCCAATTAATTAGTCTATAGATCTGCAATACAGTGCGTATGGGGATAAGCAAATGTTAACGTCCACGATTACAATAACATATTTAAGCTACGCATAAATCTATTTTACAATAATAACATGCCACTTGTGTAGCATATTTTTAAAAATGTTTCATTTGTGTGCAGAATGCCTGTCATACCTACATTGACCCCAATCATAACATTTCATTTTAACAGTAAACTAAGTGAAATTTGTTTTAAAAAATCCAAGGTTGTCCCAATTGTTTCTTCTAACTTGTATCAAAAACACAAGCTAAGTTGGAAGAAACAACTGGGGCAACTTTGGCCAGCACCAAGCAAACAGGCCCAACTGTAAAAGTGGTGGCGGTCAAGGTCGCCCCAATTGTTACTACTAACTTGGCTTGTGTTTTTCAGGCACAATAAAAGTGGGTAAAACTTTTATAAAAGGATAGAACATTTTAAATAAATATATAAAATTAATTAGTCCAGGTTCTTAACTTCCAAATGAGCCGTTGACGATCATTTGTAGAACCTGAGAAATTATGTTTGAAGTGGCATGTGTGTCGGTGAAACTGCAGTGAACAGGGACGACAAGTGTAAATAAAGAAACACTAGGCCTATTGTTTTAACAGGTTTTTTTTTTTTCCCGCATTTTATGTAAATCACATATTTTTTCCTAGATTTAACAAAAAAAAGTCAGAATTTAGCAAAATACCAAATCAAACACATCAACGGGTGTGGGCTTGCATGTTAAAGTTCTAGGCACGCCGGACGCGAAGCGAACCGCGCGAATGACGTGAGCAAATATAGAAATACATTTGTTTTATATGTATTCGTGCTACGCGCTGTTTGTGTCGAGTGGACCAATCAGAAATAAGGTCAAAGGTAGTGGCAATCATTGTCTCACTCAGAGATTACCACAGAAATAAAAAAAAAAAAAATGGGATATCAATGAGAATTTAATTATTAAAGTCGAAAAATATAATGTTCTTTGATGCCAGTATCCTTGGTTATAAAGACAATAAAAAGAAGTACACCACATGAAAATAAATATCAGAACAATTGGAAATTTATGTTTCATCTTACTTTTAGTCAGTGGAAGGGAGCACCACAAACTGGTTTTGTATTTCTGTAAAATTATGTTTTATTTATTTTATTTTGTCTCCACAAAAGGAGGCAGTCTTTTCTTTTCATGACAAGTTACAGTTGTTGTTTTTTTTTTTTTTTTTTTTGTACTCGTGCTGTATTCATATTGTTCGCTCTGCGCCCAGGGTGCATACTTTTTGTTAAAGCCCAGATTTACTTTTTCTTAGATTTAATTGTGAACGATAATTTTTCAGATTTATTTGTTTGGTAAATGTTGAATCGCCAAGTTTAAAAAAAAAAAAAAAAAGAAATAAAAACTTGCATGTATTTTTTCACTGATTTATTTGTTAGAAATGTTAGCTAAATGTTGACTTAACAAATGTAAAAAAAAAAAAATTGCTAGAAACCCAGGTTTAACATGTCAGCTAAGTGTAAAATTTATAGACTGATTTTAAATGTTGAATTTGTGATAAGCTTATGTATGTAGCTAAGTCTGGACTTTTTGTGTTTAATATATGATTTTAACACCTGTTAAAATATGAAGTTAAGGAAGTTTTAATGTGTGTGTGGGGAGGGGCTCAACAAAATCTATGCTAAAAAGGGGGGTGGCATTTAAAAAGTTGGCACACCACTGGGATATAAGACACTCAGTCACGTTCTACTGTCCTTGTATTAAGAAACAAATCAATTCTCATTTGTATGTAACAAATTAATACTTGCCCGTCACAAACGATTTACAAAGCCCATCTCTTCAGTGTTACAATTTATTTGATTATCTGTCACAACACATCTATTTTTTTTCACCTGCCAAATCAGTTTGTTTATAGTGCAGTTACGTGTCACTTCCTACAGTTACACCTGCAGCAAAAAAAGCGAACAAGACCAGCTACTGTAATGTAAAACAGTTGATCATTAAACTGTTTTTGATACTGTGATGTATTTTTTATCTTTAGTTGCTTTTGTGCATTTTCATTTGCAAGTGTAGTATGACTTTTGGCCTTATCGAGCACTATATTCTGCAATTTTTAATACTGACTTTGGACACTGTTTTAATTCTAGAAACTTTTTTTTTTTAATCTTTTGCAGTTGCATTGCTGTTTACATTTTACGCAGTTCTGTGCATGGGTAACATTTTGCATACTGCTACAATAAGTACAAGATTTAAAATGTACTGTACTACAATCCATCTGTCATTTCTTTTGGCAAGTTATATTTTCAGAATCGTATTGTTCTGATAAAATACTACTTGTGTTAAATATAGTACTAAACCAACTACAGTACATCTAAATGGAAGCCAACTTATTTTAAAACACAGTCCTTTCAGATATGTATTTTTGACAAGGGTTGGAACAGGCCAAAATGAAATAATCAGATATGCGTTACAATTTTAACCGTAGCTAAAGTCAAGTTGGATATGTGAGTGATGACTTTAATTAATTTTTCCTAGTGTTAACGCCATTGATCTGTAATCCCAGAACTGGTGTTCCTCACAATGCAACCTGGGTAATCCCCTCTTTGAATTTGAGAGCATTGCCAAGCCGGAACTTGTATTATTTAGTTTTCATGAGGTAGTATTTATATTGCAGTTATATTTGTTGTAGTGTTTATATAGCTGTTTAATGTTTTGTCACTGTTTCTGGCTGTGTGGGAGTGGCTGTTTGCCAGTTGTGCGAGTGTGGTTGGTGTATTGCTATTGACCAACGTTCTGCCTGCACAATAAACACTCAGTAAAATAGCTGTTTGGTGTCTGTCTGACTCATTTGCTTGATAGGCCCTACAACAGCACTTGTAAGTACTGCAATGCTGACTGCTCCACCCCACACACCCTTTTGGGACCCGCCCACATGCAGCTGGTTCTGGCTGCTACAATAAGTTGAGTTAACTATTAACTATATATGGCAGCATAAAAAGGAGATGTGGGGCTGTTTGTTTTAGCAGGGTGCTTAGTGAAAAGCAAATACAGTATACAAATCTTTATAAACTTACGTCACCGAAAGTTGAAAATGTATTGAAAGTGCCTGAGCTGGCTGCATAGTTCTCATGCTGTTCTTGGTGTCTACCAGGTTGAGCTGTTTCTTTCATTACCTTGCTGTTTTATTATTTTACATCTTAAATATGGGTAAGGTACAAGCCTCGTGGTGAAATCCTGTTGTGTCTTAGTCTGAAATGTAAAAGTGTCTCATGCCCAGGAAAAGGTTGGACTCCCCTGCTTCAGATACATTGCATTCAGCTGGCACCCTACCCACCTTTTATATATTCAATTTCAGTTGTCTGTGTTAACTCTTTCGTAATGACTGATGACATTATACGAAAGTCCACATGGCAAACCGATCTCTTACCGTTATATTTTTCAGTTTGCAGTCTTTCTTCCAGTACAGAAAGCAAACCGTACTAGTATGAATGAGCTTGTACAATAGATTTGTCCCTTCCATGTTTAAAGTTTTGTACATATTACTTAAATTTGGCTTTGTTTTTTAACGTTGCATTTAATTTTATCTATTGACATTGATACACACCAAGTTACTACTTTGAATTTGTAGGAGTTTCTTTTGTATTCAGTTTAAACTTAATTTAGGTACTGAAAGTCTGTAATTGTGTGCAAGCTGTTCCTAAAATGTTTTAAAACATGTGATTGCCCTATTGGTCCTACTCCAAATGTTTTGATAGATTTTCTTTTTTTTTTATCGTACAAACCCTATGCTGTACATTCTTTCATTTGCAGTTTAAAAGTGTCTATGAACAGCACAGAGTTTGAGTCAAGTTCCCATTAGAGTTTAGATCATATGAAAGCTTGTGAGGCTTGGACTATAACTTCTGAATGGCTTGTTGGATTGATCTGAAAATCTTTGTCCATAGTGGTGGTAGAACAAAATGGGAACAGTCAAGTATATAACATCTAAAACAATACAAAAAAAGTCTACTAACTATTAATTATTATTATTATTAACTATTAATTAAGCTTCACGTAGGCGTGGCAGGTTGTTACTTCGTCAGCTTAAGAACAGCCGGCATGTATTTTGTCTTGCTCAACCCGGGTCAAAGCGTGTCAACCCACATCCTGAGGTGGGTTGCTGAGACCCGGGAAAGACCCACGTAAGTGGGTTCAAAATACATAGGATTGTGACCTGGGTAGGAGTGCCAGTGTGAAAGGGGCTTGGGGGGGAAAAAATTACATTGTAATGATTGTAGATGTTATCTGTCATGCAAGATCAATTACTGTGTGTAGGAGAGGGGTGTGGCCAGAGGATCACCACGCAATACAAAACGGTTTTATTGTCAGGCAACATGGTTGCTGTTAGTGCTGCAACGAAGGGTACATTGTGACCTTCAAAGGTTCAGAACATATTGCCAAAGGAAAGTTCGAACCTTCGATTGTACTAATTTACATAATTTACTGGTGACGTCACCATAGCTACTTGCTTATGTTTGATTGAAAATCCTATTTTACAGGTAATCCATATAAATCGAATAGAGCAATGAGTTATTTACTGATTAAGCCGTGCTTTATACCATCATACTGTAATAGGAGTTCCCCTATGTAAGGGTCTCAGAACACTTGTATACACCACTATAACATCTTCAGGTATTAATATCACAGGATTGTTTGTAAACATCCAGAAAGCTGCTTTGGAGAAGTACTGTAGCTGCATAATGTTAAACAAATGTTCTTTTTTTTTTTTTTTTTTTAAACCCAGTCATTTTAAAACTGCAGGCTGCAGGAGGGAATAAATCTGTTTAACACTATTGTCTTGTTAGCAAATACATTTGCATTGGATAGTAAAGAAAACTCTTTCACATAGTTCCTTTGGTTCAGTGGAAAAAAAAAAAAAAAACGTTTGAACTGACAGGGTACAAACAAACAGCTGTAATAAAGTTACAATAACAGTCGAGTTAGTGTTGATACCACCCGGTGGAAGTGAAACTGAACTTTGTCTCAGAACAGCAGCTAAGGCTGTTATCAGAAGTTCTCAGTGTGATCTTGGCATGCATCTGCCATTTTAAAACTGCTCGTCCACCTGTGTGCAGATTCTTTATTATGTGTGTGAAATGCAATATGTACAGTAGCAAGCAAGTCATGTTGGAATTGACTTTGAATGATCATTGATTTTCACTTAACATAATAAAGCTAGGAGGTAATTTACAATATCCACTTAGTATTAGTGTTGTCTCCAGATTCAACGTGCAGAGTCTACTCAAAGATACTGTAGCCCCACCTATTTATGATTTCAGATGCAAGTGATTGCATCACATTTCTAATTAAGTCTTTTTAGCTATAATACTATAGGCTAATGGAAACAAGAATATGACCGTTCAAAAACAATGAAAAGGAATTGAAAACACCCCTGTTCTTTACAGTTTCTTTGTAGAAATTGGAATTCTTAAATATTAAAATAATATTAAAACTTAAATATTTTTCATTTTTAAGCTGATCTCTGCAGCTGTATGACCACTGTTTTCTTTCCTCTAGGTGCAAGTATTGGTATTATGATGAAAACTTGCTTACAAGCAGTGTTATTATTGTCTTCCATAATGAAGGATGGTCCACCTTAATGAGAACTGTGCATAGTGTTATTAAACGGACGCCTAGAAGATACCTAGAGGAAATTGTATTGATTGATGACTACAGTAATAAAGGTAAATGTATACATTCAATGTCAAATACTAAAAATAAATGCTATCAATTGTATTGGTATAGCTTAATCATTCAAATCCAGAATAATTGGTAATATCTTATTTTCAGTACACTTCAAATCATGAAAATAATATTATGGGTACTGTATCTGTGTAATGCTTGCAAATTTGTGAATTCTTCAGTAGAATACATGGTTAACTACAGCATGTGTGTAGTGTGACAAAGTGAACTATAACATATATGGGAAAGTGGTAGAGGGTGTGTATATTGGTCCAAGAGTGACGAGAAGCCTGTATTCTCTCCACTGAATTTGTGTCGCACAAGTAAATTGTAGTCTGACTGCCAATGTCAGAGAAGACTACAAATCCCAGAGTTCCGTGGGGTCGACCATTTTGAGAATGGTTTTCACCTGTCTCCAATTAGGCAGACATAAAAGAGCATGTTTTTTTTTTTTTTTCTAAATGCGAGGAGTGTAAGGGCTAAGACCTGTGCATGCTGGAAATAAGTTGACAGTTTTTGTTCTACCTGGGGAGGAAGCAATATTCCACCAGATTTCATGATTAGCATTACCTGGTTTAAGTTGTGTTTTGTCAGTAAACAGCTTAGCTGTCTGACTTTTAGAAAGAGGTAGTTAAAAGATAACTAAAAGGTTTAGTTATTGCTCTGCACTAATGAGCTAGGTTTTTTTTTTTTTTGGCTTTTTTTTTTTTGTTTGTTTGTTGTTGGTATTTGCTTTGCGTGATTCTGTATAAAGAGAACTCCAATAATGAGAAACATACAGGGCACCACCCTTTTTAAACCAATATAATGTTGTCCGGAGTGCTTGCTTCCACCAGACTGTGTTCAAGACCTGACAGAACAGTGACAAAACACCCTAGTCTGTCACAGTAGATAACATTACTTTATTGGAGAGTAATGTTTGCAGATTTGTAAAATGCCAGGTAGCCGATGTGTGTGAATTGGTTGCTTTGTAGACCATAGCTTTAAACCACAAGGTTTCTCTGCTTTGAAGCAATACTTTCAGACTTCTGTGAATGTCTTTCAGACTTTAAGGTGGGTGGAACTGTCTCTCTACACCTATTTATACAGTAAAATATCACTGAATAGAGAAGATTATTAAAGTAATTTGATCAATATTCTCATTCTCACGCTATTTATTAACGCTGAGTTGAACCACATTCACATGCCTCACCCTGCACCCCAAATAGCAGAGCATTGCTTTATCAGATTCATGCTAACTGTGTCTCTTTGGTTGTTAGTTTTGTCATTTTCTAACTATGTGAAAGGTAAAGTTTCTTTTTGTTTTTTTGTTTTTCACCAGTTCACTTAAAAGATAGATTGGAGGAATACATAAAGCAGTGGAATGGCTTGGTAAAATTGTTTCGAAATGAGAGGAGAGAAGGCTTAATTCAAGCAAGGAGCATTGGGGCAAAAAAGGCTGTGCTTGGTCAGGTAAATATATTACTAGTATTCTTGCTTTTATTTTGTTGTCCTTGGCAGCATTCATGGGTTCTCTCTAGTTTCACCCAAATTCCTACAGACCTATGTAGGGGAATATTTTGGTTTAATTTCACAATTGATTAATGCAAGTACATGAAAAATTAGTCAGTTACATGTGTTTTATAAACCCCAAAGTATTTGTGTTAAGAAGTTTGTCTGTAGTACTTCTGCAAGATTTGTTATAAAGTTAAAACCAATTTTACTGCACAGTTTTCTAAGCAAGAAGTTACAATGTGTGGGTGGGGGGGAGGGAGTCATTTTGTGTTGTAAAATGTTTTTCATAAATAACTGATCACTACAAAAATGACTTTACTCCTCAAAATATTTTGTGTTTTAACAGGATGGTTCCCTTGAAAATGCTTATCTTCTGCTATTCTGAAAAATTCCCTAGGTGCTGATCTATCTGGATGCTCATTGTGAAGTGGGACCTAACTGGTATGCACCTCTAGTGGCTCCTATCACGAAGGACAGGTAGTGGAACTTTACATGTACCATATTTGATGTAATAATGTATATGGTGTTGTTACATTATATAGTGTTTGTTTGCTTGTTTTAATATTTGGTTTGTTTTATTTATGCTTCAAGATGTTTACAATGGACTTTCAAGCTGTTGTCTTAACATATCAGTTTACCTTGCTTTTAAATAGATGCAGCAATAAGGAAAGCAGGTATCTGGCAAAAAAAATAACGGTAATTTCAAGCTCGTATCACGCCATTTGTGACCTTTAAGGGTACATAAGGACCTTTTTATTTTATTGTGTTACATGTTCCCATGTGTTGCTACAACTGTTTACGTAAGGTATGTGTTTTGGTTTTTTTAACATTCTGACCACTTTTTTAAACTACTACATTGCGTTCCCTGCCTCAAGATGGCTTCCCATGTACCCTCCAGAACTTCATTTCCCATCATCCTCCTGCTCACATATGTAATGTAAAGGATGATGGTAAATGTAGTTCTTGGAGGTCCTTGTGGGTACATGGGAGGCCATCTTGAGGCAGGGAATGCAATGTAAAGGTTTAAAAAAGTAGTCAAAATGTAAAAATAAATAAATAAAATTAAAACAATACACACACCTTACGTAAACCCAGTTGTAGCAACACATGGGAACATGTAAAATAAAATAAGAAGGTCCTTATGTACCCTTTTAATAGCAACACATTTTAACCAGCTCTGCAGCAACAATTTAAACTATCAAAGTATCAACAAGTGCAGTACCTGTTTTTGTGCTAAAATAACAGTAGGTTTTTGCCCTTTAATTCGTATTGTATTGACTCAAAATTACTTCAATACAATCGCTAAAACAAGCAAAAGATATTGAAGGTTGCATGTGTATTGTGCTTTTATCCAAGTTTAACAGAAGAAAACAAAAGTTGACTGATCTGGTAATACTCTTGTAGAGTACACATGCATTTTAATTGTAAGTACTTGATCAAAATCTGCACTACGAAGCATACAGGATATTTTCGCACCAATTTTATTGCATACTTACAAAATAGTGGCAAAGGTGCAGAATAGCAATGTGGTAGCAGCCCAGCTTTATAAAAAAGAGCATTCCCATTTGGGAGTCAACGGTAGCTTTTACATTTGTTGTTTTCATAAGTTCTTGTAATTGTAGTTTTTAAATAGAATAATATATTGAAAATTACTCTAAGGTTACATTTTACTGGTGGCCATTCTGGTTGCCAAAAATAGCATACATACATTTAATTAAAACTTTAAAATAACATAACAAATGTCTAAAGTGATGTAACATGTTTTGGTGTTGTTTCTTGTTAATGTTCCAGAACTATATGTACAGTTCCCTTAATAGATTACATAGATGGAAATGATTATACCATTGAACCCCAGCAAGGTGGGGATGAAGATGGTTTTGCCAGAGGGGCCTGGGACTGGAGTTTGTTGTGGAAACGTGTGCCCTTAAGCAGCAAGGAAAAGGCTAAAAGAAATCATAGAAGTGAACCTTATCGGTAAAGCAATGTTTCTCATGGTTGTTTTATAAGTACATGTCCCTCTGTTTTTATTCCTTTCTCCCACTTGTATGCATTTGATGCATGGATTCCCTCACACCATCCACATAACGACCACAGAACTATATGCACAGTACCACTGATTGACTCCATAAGTGGCCAGACTTATGATATTGAACCACAAGGGGGTGGTGATGAAGATGGGTATGCGAGAGGAGCATGGGACTGGAGCATGTTATGGAAACGTGTGCCGTTGTCAAAGAGGGAGAAGGAGAAGAGAGTAACTAGAACCGAACCATATCGGTAATTGTAGAAAAATGCTTACAAATATGGCTTGTTTCTATGGTGGTGGACACTTTCTTTGTAAATGTAAGCTTTACTTGAAAATGGTTTCAGTTGGAAGTAACAGGGTGTCTGGGGCCATTGTCTTTCTATGATTATCTGTTAATCCTGCATGCTTCTACTTCTGTTGCATTTACCTTACATTGGCCAAAGGGATTGAACTGCTTGGAATTGCTGGCTGTTCCCCATTTTAATTGTTGTAACTATTTATATAACATTCTAAGAACATATTGATTTAAAGAAAGGACAACTGTGGAAATTAAACAAAGTCTAAGGTTTATTTTCCAAGGTTTGTACACTTGAAATATACAATGACCTTTTAGAAGGACATTACATGCTACGCAGTGCAATTTACAGACCAGGTACATAACCACATATGTATACAGTTGTAGTCAAAAGTTTACATACCCCAATGGAAATTGTATAATTTAGAAATTGCTTTTGTGGATGAGGAAAAAAAAAGGTAAAAGAAATGGGTGTCTACAATTATTTATTTCAGCAAGTTTATTTTTTTTTTTGCAAAACTTCAAAAATGCTCATTCAAAAGTATTCATACCCTGCCAAAAAAAATGAAATTAATAGCTAGTTGAAGCACCTTTAGCAATAATAACCTCTTTTAAACAATTTTCTAGACTTTTCTAGAATTAGGTTCTGCATTCATATTTAAATTTCTAGCACCTTGTAGACAATAGTATCATAGCATCAAAGGGTATGAGTACTTTAGAAAAAAAAATAATACAATGCTGAAATAATTTCTTGTAACTTTTTTTTTTCCTCATCCACAAAGCAAAACTGTTGCTACAAAAGATTTTTTTTTAATTATTTGTTTCTAGAAATTATACATTTCCATTGGGGTATGTAAACTTTTGACTACAACTGTATACATGGTATCCTACATTCCTGGTTCATGCCATTCCCATTTATAGTGTTTGTTTTTTGTAAATCATGCATTAATTCTGTGTTGTTGTAAAGTATTATTTTCCTATACCTGTTTTTATTCTTGTTTGTTGTTTTATCTTTTACCCATTTACCTTTTTCTGTGTATTCTACTGTATCGCTGCTCTCTGCCACTGAGTCATTCTTATGAATTATACCTTTCAAGGCGTCTTGTTAAAACATGTCCCAAATGCCCAGATGCCTGCAGTATACGTGTTTTGGATTCACCAAAACGTGCAGTAAAATGTAGTGTATATGTAGTTATTTGTTAATTTTCAATTTTTAGGTCCCCAGCTATGGCTGGTGGATTATTTGCCATTGAACGAGATTTCTTCTTTGAACTGGGATTATATGATCCAGGTCTGCAAATCTGGGGAGGAGAAAACTTTGAGATTTCTTTCAAGGTAAATAAAATACACATTGGATAAAATGTCTTTTAATTTTGTAATGTACAATCAATTAACTCTGCTATGGGCTTCATGAAGCAGTGTTCTTTTTAATTTGGTTATCATAATAATCTCACCAATTACAGTACAATGCCCTTTGTAGCTTATAGAAATTGAAGTATAGTATATTATAAATGTAGTTATTCTATTGTGGCCACTATACATAAAACACATTTTTCATTTTATTAAAGGCCTTTTGAGCCATAATAAGAAACCTACATTGAATAAAGACAAATAGGTAGATGTACTAAGATGGGCCAGTCACAGTGCAAACATACCGCAGTTTGCATTTTGTGGGTTGGAGTCAACATGGGCTATCATCCCTGTGGAACGCTTTCGACACCTTGTAGAGTCCATGTCTCGACGAATTGAGGCTGTTCTGAGGGCAAAAGGGGGTACAACTCAATATTAGGAAGGTTTTTGTAATGTATTGTACACTGTGTGTGTCTAATATATATATATAATTATATACAGTACTGTGCAAAAGTTGTAGGCAGGTGTGAAAAAATGCTGTAAAGTAAGAATGCTTTCAAAAATAGACATGTTAATAGTTTATATTTATCAATTAACAAACTGCAAAGTGAGTGAACAGAAGAAAAATCTACATCAAATCAATATTTGGTGTGACCACCCTTTGCCTTCAAAACAGCATCAGTTCTTCTAGGTACACTTGCACACAGTTTTTGAAGGAACTCGGCAGGTAGGTTGGCCCAAACATCTTGGAAAACTAACCACAGTTCTTCTGTGGATTTAGGCAGCCTCAGTTGCTTCTCTCTCTCTTCATATAATCCCAGACAGACTCGATGATGTTGAGATCAGGGCTCTGAGGGGGCCATACCATCACTTCAAGGACTCCTTGTTCTTCTTTACGCTGAAGATAGTTCTTCATGACTTTCGCTGTATGTTTAGGGTCGCTGTCATGCTGCAGAATAAATTTGGGGCCAATCAGATGCCTCCCTGATGGTATTGCATGACGGATAAGTATCTGCCTGTTCTTCTCAGCATTGAGGAGACAATTAATTCTGACCAAATCCCCAACTCCATTTGCAGAAATGCAGCCCCAAACTTGCAAGGAACCTCCACCATGCTTCATTGTTGCCTGCAGACACTCACTCGTGTACCACTCTCCAGCCCTTCGGAGAACAAACTGCCTTCTGCTACAGCCAAATATTTCACATTTTGACTCATCAGTCCAGAGCACCTGCAGCCATTTTTCTGCACCCCAGTTCCTGTGTTTTCGTGCATAGTTGAGTCGCTTGGCCTTGTTTCCACGTCGGAGGTATGGCTTTTTGGCCACAAGTCTTCCATGAAGGCCACTTCCGACCAGACTTCTCCGGACAGTAGATGGGTGTACCAGGGTCCCAGTGTTTTTTTTTTCTGCCTATTCTTAGCTGATGGCACTGCTGGACATTTTCCGATTGCGAAGGGAAATAAGCATGATGAGTTTTTCATCTGCTGCAGTAAGTTTCCTTGGCCAACCACTGTGTCTACGGTCCTCAACGTTGCCCGTTTCTTTGTGCTTCTTCAAAAGAGCTTGGACAGCACATCTGGAAACCCCTGTCTGCCTTGAAATTTCTGCCTGGGAGAGATCTTGCTGATGCAGTATAACTACCTTGTGTCTTGTTGCTGTGCTCAGTCTTGCCATGGTATATGACTTTTGACAGTAAACTGACTTCAGCAACCTCACCTTGTTAGCTGAGTTTGGCTGTTCCTCACCCAGTTTTATTCCTCCTACACAGCTGCGTCAGTTTCTGTTAATGATTGTGTGTGAACCTACATATTGAATTGATGATCATTAGCACTTATTTGGTATAATTGTTTAATCATACACCTGACAATATGCCTACAAAATCCCTGACTTTGTGCAAGTGCACCTAGAAGAATTGATGCTGTTTTGAAGGCAAAGGGTGGTCACACCAAATATGGATTTGATTTAGATTTTTCTTCTGTTCACTCACTTTGCATTTTGTTAATTGATAAATATAAACTACTAACATGTCTATTTTTGAAAGCATTCTCACATCACAGCATTTTTTCACACCTGCCTAAAACGTTTGCACAGTACTGTGTGTGTGTATATATACTGTGCCTTGCAAAAGTATTCAGGCCCCTGACCAATTCTCTCATATTGCCGAATTACAAATGGTACATTGAAATTTCATTCTGTTTGATATTTTATTTTTAAACACTGAAACTCAGAATCAATTATTGTAAGATGACATTGGTTTTATGTTGGGAAATATTTTGCTTGCATAAGTATTCAACCCCTGTGCTGTGGAAGCTTCCAGTTTGCACCGATGAAAGAAATTGTCCTAACGTGGACACAATTACCTTTTACCATTGGCCTCCACCGGTGAACCATTAAAGTTGCTGTCACATTTTCTGGATAAAAACCCCACTGTTGAAGGATCATTGGTAAGGCTGTGAATCTGAAGGAAAATGAAGACCAAAGAGCATTCTACAGAAGTTAGAGATAAAGTAATACAAACGCATAGATTAGGGAAAGGGTACAAAATAATATGCAAGTGTTTGGATATCCCAGTGAGCACAGTTGGATCAATAATCAGGAAGTGGAAGCTGCATCACACCACCCAGGCACAGCCAAGAAAAGGCCGTCCCTCAAAACTCAACGTTCAAACAAGGAGACTTGTGAGAGAAGCCACAGAGAGGCCAACAATCACTTTGAAGGAGCTACAGAGTTCAGTGGCTGGGAGTGGAGTAATGGTGCACCAGTCAACCATATCAAGAGCTCTGCATAACACTGGCCTGTATGGGAGGGTGGCAAGAAAGAAGCCGTTACTCAAAAAGTACCATCTGAAAGCACACCTGGAGTTTGCCAGAAAGCATGAGAGTGACCCAGCTGCGATGTGGGAAAAGGTTTTGTGGTCAGATGAGACCAAGATAGAGCTTTTTGGCCAAAACTCAAAGCACTATGTGTGGCGCAAACCTAACACTGCCCATACCTCAAGACACACCATGTCTACAGTGAAGTATGGCGGTGGCAACATCATGCTGTGGGGATGCTTCTCATCAGCAGGGACTGGGCATCTTGTTACAATTGAAGGAAGAATGGGTGGAGCAAAATACAGGAAAATACTGCAAGAGAATCTGCTTCAGTCCGTTAAAAAACTGAAGCTTGGGAGGAAATTCGCCTTTCAGCAGGACAATGATCCCAAGCACAGTCCCATTGGATTCTATAGTAGGGCCCTAACCTTCACACCCAAAAAGCTTTTCATAATCATACAGTTCTTGATATATTTTAATTGTCATTGCGCTGAATCTAACACTAATGTATTTTGGGTAGGCTACACATTACATTAAGTAAAAATGAGTCTGTACAGTAGCCTATACAGTACAGTAGTAATCAGATGAGCGCACTTTTTTTTTGTATTTTGGCCTTCTGGTAACCCAAAAGAAATCAGAAAATAAATAAATAAATAATACAGATGCTCAGAATGAGCTGGAGGGGTTAGTAGCACATGTGTGCAGTCGATTACTCCCAACACGCTGGGAAAACCCCAGAAATGTCATAGAAATTTGTTTTCAAAGCATTTTCAAAGGAAAATTAAGTACTTGAGCACAACTGGCAAGATACGAGAAAAAGAGGCAGAAATCCCAGCAACAATTGCGATTTGTTTAAACCCTGTTTTCAAAAGTTTTTAACAAATTGATACAATTGTAACTGTCACAGTTGTTGGCAGCTTTAATACATCTCATTACAATATTTTTTTATTTCTTATTTACGCTTTCTCCACCATGTTTTTGCAAATTTCTGCAGGAATGCCCAGAATTACATATTAATTTAAGACTAAAGCGCGAGTAAGAACTGTGGCTGCAAAGAATTCATTAAAATGATGCTAACAGCGTTGCGTTTGTTTAGTACATTTCACACTACGCTGTCGACTGGTTTAGTACTCTACCTCAAAATTTCTGGAGTAACATAAGGAGCAAGGAAATTCAATATGAATCCTACTCTCCATATAGTGAACTCTAAATTACTGGTTTACTGGTGCTTTTTAAAAATGTTTTAACATTTTAAAAAAGGGGTAAATAAGTACAAAACACATGTTTGCATGTGGTCCTCCTGATAGCATTTCCTTTAATTGGTAAATACCAGTCACAGATGGTTTCAAAAGCTAGCTGAGGGTGAGACTGAAGCCGTCCGTCAGTTGGATTTGCAGCAAAAGGTCTGTGGCAGGCAGCTAGAAACCTTGACTGTCACTAAGAGGAGCGAATGAGTGTGCCTCTAGTGCACCTCTAGACTGCACCCTTTAAAGGCACAGGCAATCGATTGAGAGAGTGATTTTGCAGTTCCTGCCTTGGTGCATGCTTGTTAACAAAGCAAGTCACCAATAGGCCAATTCAATCAAGCCCCTTCCTTTCATTCCTCCTGAGGATTTGTTTCATTTTCCTCCACAATTCTGATTGATTGTGCTTTGTGTGTTTGAAACGAAAGCATAAATTGCAGTTTATTTTTCTATTGTGTTGTGACTGGTAAAACATTTAGTGACAAGCACATACCTTTTTGTTTGAGCTGACCCATTTGACTGGAAGCTTTAACTGCTATGACATGAATCAATTGTTTTCTTACTTAACATTTGAATTGATCATTTAGTCCTTTAGATATCAGTTTATTCACGGTTTCAATTGTAAACACTATGGCCTCCACTATGCAGATGTCCTTCGTGAAGTTCCTGTAATTTTTCACTGTGTCTCTTAATCTCCTGTTTCTCTTGACCGTATCACAGGTTTCAGATGCACAGAGTCTTGTGTAATTCCTGTTTTCTTTCCAACATTTAGATTTGGCAGTGTGGAGGCCAGCTGCTATTTGTGCCTTGTTCTCGGGTTGGACATATTTACCGTCTCGAGGGGTGGCAAGGAAATCCACAACCTGCTCATGTGGGTTCATCTCCAACGCTGAAGGTCAGTTTTATATTTTAGTTACAAAATTCTAAAATTGTCAAAAATAGTTTTCAATCTCTGTGTGGTAGCTAGCTGGCACAAGGAGCTCCATGTCACAGCTGTATATAATAATTCCATTTTCAGAATTATGTCCGTGTTGTGGAGGTTTGGTGGGATGAGTATAAAGACTATTTCTATGCAAGCCGTCCTGAGACTTCTGCTCTAGCCTACGGAGATATTTCGGAACTGAAAAAATTCCGTGAAGAACACAAGTGTAAAAGCTTTAAATGGTTCATGGAGGAAATTGCCTATGATATTTCAGCACACTATCCACTGCCTCCAAAAAATGTGGATTGGGGAGAGGTAAATGTTTAGCTTTTTACTTTTATTTACTTATATGTATTCCTTCATCTATGCATACAAATACCTAACTCCTCAAGTGAAACAGAGTTGCTAGCACACATTGTGTTTTGACATATTTTTTATGACAAATGTGCATTTTTTTTTTTTTTTTTAAACCTCACAGAACATGCTGGATGGATAAATGGTAAAACTGTTTTATTTCTTTCAGATAAGGGGATTTGAAACTAATTACTGTATAGACAGTATGGGTCACACCAATGGGGACATCGTGGAATTGGGGCCTTGTCACAGGATGGGAGGAAACCAGGTAAAATAATGTGTGGGCAAAAAAACCAATTATGTATTATTTAGTCGTGTAGCACAGTGGTTCCCAACCCCGGTTCTGGGGACCCACTGTGTCTGCTGGTTTTCATTCCAGCTGAGCTCTCGGTTACTTAATTGAACTGAATTTGTTTAATTAGACCTTTTTTGTTGTTTTTTTTTAAATTTTTTAACAGTTGCACATTTCATGTTAGCTATACGATTTTATAAGTGATGAACTTTGCAACTGTGTAATTTTAAAAAAGTCCAATTAAGCATCTAGTTAAGTAATTGAGAGCTCAGTTGGAGTGAGAACCAGCAGACACAGTGGGTCCCCAGGACCGGGGTTGGGAACCACTGGTTTAGCAGATACTTTTATCCAAGTCAGCTTACAGAGACTAGTCACTAGAGGGTGAACTATGCGTCACAACTGCTGCTGCAGATTCACTTACAATAGGACCTCAGTTTACACCTCATTAGTTTTAAATGCCAACATCATTTTCTGTACACCCAACCCATATTTCAGGTAACATATTTGGGAATATACATTGGAATAAGTAGACATTACACAGTCAACATGAGTGATGGTATGTTTAATTTTTACAAGAAGGCACCCTGTATATTAATGGACTGCATCTCTTGGATGTAGTTATGTTTACAAGCTACTAGCTTGGTAATGTGTGGGACAAAGTCTATTGATCAGTTAATAATCAATTCATAGCAGTTTTATAGGTACTTAGTTGGTGACGTCTGCTCATTTTAGTTAAATATATCAACAAGTCTGATCACCAGGATTGGGTGCAGTATATTATAATTACACAACGGTCACTACTGCTCTCCCATGGTTTGCTAGGGATGTCAGCTGTTCTGTTAGAACTCAATAACTGAAAAGATGATGCTAATTAAGAACATTGGTTCTAAAACTACTGCTTACTGATGAAACACTTCACAGGGTCTGTTGAGCCCTGTATACCTTGTAACATGCCACAACATTGCTGCTGTTCCTTACAAATATTACTTGTCTTGTGTTGATGTCTTTTGTGAGCTTAACATTTTGCCAGACCTACAGCCATGGTGAGTACAATGTTCAAAGATTACCTATTTGTTTTAAAAAGTAAATGAATAGTTCTGTGTGATCACAGAATTGTCAGAACAGCATTATATTCTGCTGGTGGAGTGAAGATTTGACCTATCAACAAAATAAACCAACATTTTAGTGCAGAACTGGAAATGCTAAAAGTGTTCTCATATCTTATATTTTCTTATAGGTGCATGTGTAAATATTTTAACCTAAATATCTGTTTTTGTTTAGCTTTTCAGAATAAATGAAGTGAACCAGCTAATGCAATATGATCAGTGCTTGACAAGAGGATCTGACGGCACCAAAGTTATGATCACTCACTGTAACTTGAAAGAGTATTTAGAATGGCAATATTTTAAGGTTAGTGTTACTCTTTCTGTATCGCTACATTCTGTGCAATATGGTAAAAAATAAATAAATAAATAATTTAATAAAAAAAAAAAAAGTTGTGAATGCTTACCATATTAATTTAACTATGTTTGTATATAATTAGTGATGATCAGATTTTCATTGTTTGTTAATCTCATTTCAGGATTTGCACAGGTTTATCCATATACCTACAGGGAAATGTCTAGATCGTTCAGAGGTTCTTCATCAGGTCTTCGTATCGGAGTGTGACACAAATAAAAGTACACAGAAGTGGGAGATGAACAACGTAGTGTCTGTGTGAAAAACTGGACATGCAAGACTGAATACAAAAGTAGCCTGTGTAACTGCTGCATGTAGGAATTTAAATATAAATATTTTAATGAATGAAAACTGTGATAATAGGCTGTTCATGAATTGTTTACAAAATTGATCATTTTCATTTTTCAAGTCTTTAGGTGATGTTTACATACTTTCCTCTTGGTTTCTTACACTCTATGCATATCTTTAAGGTACATCTTTCCTTTGGGATTTCGCTCAAGGGTCTGCAAATATGTGACTTTCTTAAAAACTGTGCATTTAAAGTATGGGTGGGAGTCAATGCAGTTATACAGACAGATCATTAAAACATCTGTTTAAAAATCCAAAAGCACTACCCATGGTTTGATTCTTTTTTGTTTTTGCTTTTATTTTTAGTTATGTTAAAACACTCCTGATAAATTACACCATGAAGCAGACTCTTGCCTCATCAGCTGGAAACCTTAAGTGTTACTTTTTTTATCTGAGTCCTGTGTACATTGAGAGAGGGCATTTTATGACCAATACTTTGCCGTTTTGGAAAGCAATGACACTCTATGTGGTCCCGTTCTTTGAAAGTACTGCCATTTTAGTAATGCTATGCATTTTTCTTTTTTTGGGGGAGGGTTCATATTTTGTCACCAAAGTGACAATTTATATATTCTTGCAGTGTCTTTCAGTAGAAATATTGTTTAACTTGTTGAAGATATGTATTCAGCTCGTGCATAAAGTTTGAATTATTATACTGAGCTAAGAATGTACTTAAGTCACCACATAAACCAGCAGACATACATTGGTTTTACTATCAGTTGTTGATTGTGTGTCAATTTTAGTTTTCACTGTCCAGTCACTGTCCTGGAGGGCCATTTCACTTCAGGTTTAATGAGACAATGAACTACTTTAGGGTCTGGCTGGCGGTTTAAATCAGTGGTGCACAACTCAGGCCATGGAGGGCCAGTGTCCCTCCTGGTTTTTGTTCTAACCATACCCTAAATTAGTTAATTGGACCAATTAAGCTTCTAATAAGGTCCAATAAAGTACTTCAGGATGCAGTTGGAATTAAAACCTGCAGGGACACCTACCCTCCAGGACAGAGTTGTGCACTACTGGTTTAAATGGTTCAATTAAACAATTTAGAACAGGGTTGGAACAAATACCAGGCGTGGAATAGCCTTCCAGGACCATGATTGGCCATACCTGGTATAGACTAAACTGTAAAAATGCATTTGTAAATGTATTACATAATACTCTGCTTTTATATGAAGATAATTTCTAGAATGGGTATATATATTTTAAAGATGAAATATTTAAATTTTATTACCATCTTAAAAAGATGAATTGCTCACTGAAGATCAAATGAATCACTGAAACAGAAGTAAATTACATGGATTTTAAAACAAATGTACTTGTCTACATGGCAAGCTATGCATAACTAGTTGTATGTTTGAAAATTTGAATACAATGTAAATACAGATGCTGTTTCTATAAAAATGAACTACTTTAATGAAGGGGTGTGGTGTGTGTGTGTGCGCATATATATATATATATATATATATATATATATATAATATATATATATATGTGTGTGTGTGTGTGTGTTTTGTCTATGGGGAAATAAAATATATTTTTACTTTGTGATGGATGGTTCTTTTTCTTTTTTTTAACCATTGTGTCAAAACAAAATAACCCATTGTAGGATCTTCAACTACTTTTCCTGTAGTAACTTTTTGCACACCACGTAAGTTCTTTTTTTGTTTCCTTTGTCCATTTTAAATTAAAATCAATTGTTTAAAAAATAACATTTTCTGAGAATTTTAAAAAAGTGATCCCTCAGTACATTGTAGTAGCCTCCCTCTACCACAATCAGCAGATGTACTATCAAAAGCCTTTAAAATGAATGTACTTCTTACTACAACATTCTCACAAGTACCTTTTCATTTTTATGTCAAGGAGTTTACTATAGTTCAATTTTTCACCTTTATCAGGCAATGGGATGTTTTTTTAATGTACGTGGTGTGCCTTAAATATGTCAACACATCAGATTAGCAAATGGGTATGCTTTTAATGCTTACTGTCGAGTATTTTTTGTGGAAAGTGTGTTCCATATGCTGTATACAGCTTCAAAACCCTCAAATGAAAAATACTTTTAAAAAAATTATTTAATTTCACTCTTAAAATGCAAAAAGAAAAAAAATAATAAAAATTGTCCACACTATAATTACCCTTGAACAGTAAGTGGATGTGTTCTACTCTACTATGCTTTTGTATAGGGAAAAGGGAAATCATTGCTGGAAAATGCAAGATTCATATTGTTACTAATTTTCTGCATATTTTATTTGCTTGAATAGGCCAGTGGTTAAAGAAAAAGGTTTGTAACCAGAAGGTCCCCAGTTCAAATCCTGGCTCACTCACTATATGACCCTGAGCAAGTCACCTAATTTCCCTGTGCTTGCGTTTTAGTGAAATGTTTGTAAATGACTATGCAGCTAATGTAGGGTTGACACAACCTAATCCCTAATTGTTTAATTAAATATCAGTGCATAAATCCAACAATAGTCAAGTGCAATCTCATCTGAATCATTTAGTTTCAAAATAAATTTATTTCAGCATAACTTCTCTTGAATCCACTCCTAATGGACTTAAGGAACATCAAAATATTTTGTTATATAGAAGTGTCTGATCTTAAGTTTGTAATAGGTAGTACTCATTTTGAAGTGGGTTGTTTGGTTCTAGGTTTCAAGTTCTTAACGTAAAGGTTCCAATTGACATTTGGTAGGTCTCACTCATACCTGAATAGTAATTGGGTTGAGAAACCCAGCTTGACATCTATGGAAACATGGCCTAGACATTGATTGACAAGCACCTCCAAATTCCAATACAACCTAATTTTGAGGATATCCCACTAAGAACTTAATTAGAACGAACATGTGCATATAAACTCATTGTAGAAATTATGCATCCTGTATATTTTGAAGATTTATAGAAAGCAGAATTAGTAAACTTTGACCAGCAACCATTTCACAGTACACTAAACAATTCCCACCAAGTCTTCTAGCAAAAAGTAAAATAAAACACAAAGGGAAACAAAATAATATACAAACTTTATTATAAAAATTGTGACCTATACATGAAATTAAAACAAAAACAGTTTCATGTAAAAAAAAAAAAAATCCACAATTTGTTTGTTTACTGCAATATACTAAGTACACTACATAAGCTACAAAGTAGTTAAAATTGAACAGGCTGTGGAACTCCACATACCAGGGGAAAGCAAAACAATGAAACGAAGCAATGCTTTCAGGATAACCTACTACTTGCATTACAAAACAGTGCATTACCCTAGTAAGTATGTATTACAGCTATACACATCTGTACATTTAAAAAAAAAGAATCAGTTTTCAGCCGCATGAGTTCACATTCATGTTTTGTAAATTCCAGCTGAAGTCTTCTTGCTCCAAAAGCACGTCACTCGTCATCGTCATCTTCCTCATCGTCTTCCTCATCATCATCGTCATCATCATCGTCGTCATCGTCGTCGTCCTCCGGTTCAACCTTCTTCTTGGACCCAGTTGGCCTGCCCGGTCCCTTCTTTCCAGAATCACCCTTACTCTTGGCACGATATGCTGCAACATCCTAAGGGTTCAGGAAAGTGTTTACTAAGGCAGCATTTTATGTTTTACCCCCTCCCCCTACACAAATTCCAGATAACTTTAGTATAACAATTTAAGATGCATGCAACACCCCCCCCCCCCCCCCCCCCCCCTGGGTTAATTTTGAGAATTCTTAATTTTAGAAGTGTGCATTGTGATGCGTGAATAAATGCACTTAAGATTACCAATTGGTTCCTCAATAACAAATATGGTATAAATAAATACACAATCAGTTTTGGAATTTAAATATAAGTTATGGTATTTTTAATCTTACAATGTTTAACAAAAAAAATTGCTGGCCGCCGGGTTTTATGTTTGGGAATTAAATGTCTTACTATAAAATAATAATCTTCCTGTACCAACTGGCAACACCACTTACAAAAAAAACTCTCAACTCACCTTTTCATATTTTTCCTTTAGTTTAAGTGCTTTCTGTTCAAAGGGCAGCTTGTCTTTAGCCGTTTGCTTGGACCACATTTCTCCCAATTTCTTTGCAGTGTCACCAATGGAACTACCTGGATAGTCAACTTTGATCTTTGGACGGTTTTCAGAACAGAAAACAAAGAAAGCCGATCTGCAAATAAATAAACACACAAATAGAACCTCACACATCACAGAGAGACTGCTAGATCAATCAAGGCCAAATAATATTTTACAGGCCGCTTCAAAAGAAATAAAACACGTTTAGTACATACGGTGGTCGCTTGGGGGCATTCGGGTCCTTCTTTTTCTTTCCCTTTTCACCCTTGGGAGGAACATAATCTTTCATTTCATGATCATAACGGGTCTTATCACTCTTTGCCAGGTCTTCAAATTTCCCTTTTTCTTTTGCAGACATTGTCTAAAAAAAGAAAAGTGATTGATCATGTTATATCCACGTGTACTACAAAAAAAAAAAAAAAAAAAAAGAACTTGTGTGCCAATACATCCACAGGTCTTGAGATGCATATAGTAATTAAACATATTTTGATCATTTGACGCCACGCCTACAAAGACAAACACCATATGCAACCAAAAGGAAATGTCAACTTTGGCATTACATCAACGCATAAACCAAAACGAAAAAGAAAATACGGAAGACAAACAATGTGTGTGTATTATATATCGCACAAAAAAAAAAATCGCACATAACGTGCACCTACCCTCCATCTTTCTGAACACTTTTTGGAGAACTCGGAGAAATTCACTGAAGTGTCCGGGTGCTTCTTCTTGTGCTCTTCTCTGCACGTCTGGACGAAGTACGCATAAGAGGACATCTTCCCCTTCGGTTTGTTAGGATCTTTACCCATGGCTGGAATTATCTAGAATTCGCAAACGCAGAAAACCAAATACTAAAACTAAATTCATAAATACTTTTAAAACAACCCCAGCTAATTTAGACTACCACAAAACCAAAGTATAAAGCTACCCAAATGAAGCGCCCAAAAGATCTGGCGGATCCTGTACGCTGTACTTCCTGCTCTCATAATGGAGTCTGATCAATGATAAGCGTCCCTCCATTTTGTTTCCCGCCTAAACCCTCGCTAGACAAGACTTACAACCCCAAAACAAAATCCAACATTATATATACACAGTACAGATTACTTTTCGAGCCAGCTCGGTCAAGTTTGGGTTAGCCCATGTGTAGATGTAGTTTGTCTTGTAGAACACTTGAAAAATAGACGCGTGTTTATATATATATGCTATCATATATATATATATATATATATATATATATATATATATATATATATATATATATATATTTTTTTTGTTTAAAAATTAAATAAAAATAAAAGTTGTTTGCAAGCATATACAAAAACACACTGGACAACATTTCAATTAATATTGTAAAAATGGCAAAACCAAAGCACTCGTACAGCTTAAAATAACTTACATAAAATAAACGCTAATCAAAGTATTTTGTTCCGCTGTCCTAGATTATGACGTTAACTATTTCAAAACAAGATTCATTTAAATAAACACATTAAAGAGAAAACCACACTGAAAGCAATGCTTACCTACCTCTGCTTAACCTTGTCGTCTCTGTTGGATAATGTGCAGCTCCTGCTTGTTTTGTTTTTCACTATATCACTGGTCATACAAGCTTGAGAAACTGTGTAAGCGCTCCTCCCACTCAAGCTCGCATTGGTTAACTGCTGACTTTCAAATTCGATTTCGAGGTCTGCACGCTAATGAGTGAATCACGCGTTCGGGTTGGCTCTTTTTCACCCTTTCTTACAATCCTGAACTTGTCTGTCACGCCTATTTATTATAATATACCTAAACCAGTAGATAAAAAGAGAGTCTCATTGATTGGCCAAGGTTGTGGTTTAAAAAGCGCGGGACAAACGTGATTGGTGCGTATAAAAAAATCCACGTTATGATTGGTCGTACATTTGACTGCGTGTTTTAAAATACAAAAGGAGCGAATTTTAAGGGAGCTGAGCATGGAAACAAAGGACATAAAAACGCAGACTAAAAGACAGAAATAGACTGAGAGCAAAATATTAGTTAAACTGTTTGTTTTTAATATTATACATAAATAAAACCGTATCATTTTAAATATTTTTAGCATTAATTTTAAGACCGGTCGTCACCACTAAGAAAGTAAACTTTTGATGTTTGGTGTCTCTGCAATCATTATATATTTTTTTTAACTACGGGGAGTCTCACTACCAAATAAGTGAAATGTGTAGCCGCATTCAATAAAAAGACAAGCACGGGTTGTTTTTATTGTGCTACTGAATTCAATGGTATGACCCCTCTTTTTTATGAACAGTCTGTTTTACAGTGTACCACTGGCTGAACACTACAAACTTTATTTCGGCGGCAGCAGCGACTACAGTTTAAGAAACTGGTGATTTCACTGAAACGACTTTAGGTTTAGTATCGCTATGTTATATCTAAGCCTAACACGTGCATTTGTTTTGCTAACATGAGAAAACAAATAATAATGTAATCCTGGATTTAGTTATTCTCTGTTAAATGTCATACTTGGTTTATATAGTCTCACAAATCTTACCAGCATTTTGGTAAATTAAGAGCAGATAAAAAAAAAGAAAAAAGGCAATAATGGGTTCTACTGTCTCAGGAGACGGGTGTTGTGAGTGCCTGTTGCAGACTGCCCTAGACATTTGTCTCGGTTTTAAATTGAACTATGTGTAGACTTTTTGGGATGACTGTTTTATACAAAAGTTTTTGTTTCGCTGTGTTTGTTTACACAGTTTCATTACATGTATCTGAAACTACCCTTGACATTTTTGGCAATGAAAACCTTGAAAATAATAAACCAAAATATTATACTCAGAGAACCCGGATTCTGACACTTTGTTGTTTAATAATTTATTAAACCCAGTCATGATATAAAATATAGTACTGGTATATACTTTTTGGCATACAGATTGTTTGCAGCTCTTAAGATAGTTTCAGCTCCAAGCACACCCCTTTCTTACCAGTTCCTCAATTTATGAAGTAAATAAGAATAATACATAAATGTAGTTTGCACCAAAAAAAAAAAAAAAAAAATCCCTTTCCTTTTTTGAAACAAGTCTGTGTCTTGTTAGCACACCAGTTACCTCATATATGGGAATCTAATAGGGCAGAACCTTACTTTTAATTCCCTTACTGTGTTTTAGATGTTAGCGTACTGCAATACACTAATTCACTTGGTAAACTATTTTATGTTCTGTGTAAAAAGGTGCTTCCTGCTTTTGGTCATGTACTTAAAAACTTAAAAAGACACATGCTGACATAGCTTGCTCCCTGCAACACACAAAGTGGGTGTTACTTGCTGCTGCCCCAAATTAATGCCTATGTAAACCAGGCACAATGGGGACCATTTGTTTTTAATGGCAGTGCAATCAAGTTGCAATGAGGTGGGGGGTTGGGAAATGTGACCAGAATTTGGTCTTTTGTTATTTTTGCATTCCTTTTTGTGTTAGGCTGTTGTTTTTTTTTTTTTTCAGTCTTTGGGATATATAACAAACGCTCATCTTGTTAGAAGTGAAATACCTTTTTATTGTATAAAGCTGTTTTTGTAGGTGAATACCATCGAATACATCACACATTCATAATCATAACACTGTGTAACACAGTAAATACAGTATAATCGTAAATCTCGAAAAACTACTCACTTCTAAATCTTTTGTAGTCATTTTTGTATTACTTTGGTATAAATACATGTTAATTTGGATTCATATGTTGTTTTTTTCTGATTTTATGTGAAAGAAAAGACACACATTTGCCCGTTCTCCCATTGGAAATAGTGATATTTTGAAATATCACTGTCCTGGTCACAAAAGCAAAGTTTGTGGGGAATAATAGCCATTTTCTATACTTTTGAGGCATAAGCAATTAGAAAATAACACTTACTACCCAGGAACAAGAATTGTGTTACATAGTGTAATCAAAGCCAACGATCAAGCTTCCACCACCATTGTAACAAGTGTTAGTGAATTCTCTTTGTTGTGTCAATTAAGATAAATTGTTAAAGCAGATTGTGCTTTTTGTTGACATACTGCAGTTTGTTTAAATTATCTTGAAGCAGTTTCAGCTCCAGGCACACCCCCTTGCCACTCCAGCAATTTATGAATTAAACAAGCATGATGCCTATCTGCACTGAAATATTTGCAAAAAAAAAAAACAGGATATCCCTTTTCCAACATAATCAAAGCCAATGAATCAAGCTTATCCACCACATCATCGTAACAAGTGTTCACTGTCAATTCAGTGATGTCCCAGGTGCCCAGATCAAAGATCACCCAAATGGCTTTCTAGGTTCATCTAATCTAACTTGATGTTAACATTTTATTGAGATATCATATTCCAAAGATATATTGGGGGGGGTGACTATCCATCTGTATGCCACACTAACATTTTTGCATAGAGCTGGAGAATTGCTTATGAAATTGTGATGAAACATTTCATTGCTATTTTTTTATTCTACTCTACTATGTGATTACTGTTGATATGTCACGGTCACCAATGAGCAGGGGATGTATATTACTGACATATGTGTTTATTATACCACATTATAGATTAAAAAAGTTCTCATACCTTATGATGTCCTGTGCAAATCCCAGTTTTCTGCAACTGTACAACACAACTTTCTCTATGCAAATACACTAACCAAAAAAGCTTATGAATTCTTAAACACAGTATTAAAACAGCATATACTTAATTGTCAAGTCATTTATTTGAAGTGAAGTCTCACTGATATGTTATTGTAAGGCTGGATGATGGATTCTACATACTGACAGTATACAATACATTTATAACTATGTGCAATTCAAGGACGAAAACACAACAGTGTAGCAAATGTTTTCATTGTAACAAAAACCTAACTTGAGATATGAAACTAATGGGCAACACTATTCAGTGTGCTGTTCCAATACATCTAAAAATGATGACATCAGTGCAATTTTCTCATCGTGCATCTTTTTCAGTGTGTCCATGGCCTGCTGATGCTCTGACTTTAGGTCCTCCTGTAGCTGTTTAACAAGGGCCACAATCGCTGATCGCTGTTCCTTCGGTGAAGACTCTATTTTAGCGTTATCCAGGTTTTGCCCCAGTGATGTTGCCAGGCTGGACAAAACCCCTATCAACAATGTGTCGTTCTGTCGATTTGCTTCTCTGTCTTCGCATTTTTCTTGCATTTCATTTCTGTGCCGTTCCCTTGCTAATTCCAATTTTTTCTCTTGCAATTTGAAATATCTCTCATCTGACTCCCGGAGGTAATTGATCAACTCTCTTTCCACACCAGACTTCCTTTTCCTTCCTGTTTTAATAAAAAAAAAAAAAAAAAAAAAAAAAAAAAACAGTTGACTTTTTACATACTTACCCTATTAACCAGAACCTATCAAAAGGACCATTGCAAGTTAAAATCTCTATGGTTCATAAATGTATGGCTATAAGACATATTGAGAAAATGACTGGGTTTATTAATCTTATAGACTGTATGGTTGTGGACAATAATATCTAACAAAGGGACAGTATTCACATAACATGTAGTGTGGAAATGCACTGTAATGAATGTAAAAACACCCACCTCTGTTGGCTGCTGTTGGTGTTCCACACAGCCATGATGAGGAGCTGCCAGCACCCTCCTGCTGATCCTGGCACCGGGGAGTTCTGGCAGTCATCTGTGGGTGTTCTGGAGATTGGGAGTGTCTCCAGTTGTCCTGCTCTGTCAATTAAAGAATAAAAAAACATTTGGTAAGATCACTGAACACATTAAGTGTAAAAAAAAAAAAAAAATACTAAAATAAAAAATGCACAGCTTCCAAACTGCCACTCAAGCGTCATGATTTTTTTTTTTTTTTAAATTGGCCACGTTGACAAAACATCCCATGTTAAAAACAATACGTAAATCTAGCACCACTAGCAAGGATCATCATGCAGGATTTCCACGCAGGTAACATTCGTGTTTTATTTGTGCAAACATTCTTAACATCGCCTCAATGCAAATAAAATATTCCGACAGGGGGCGGACAAGAGCCAAAACAAACAGCTAGTTTTTTTCCGTTGTTGCGTTTCGCCTGGGCAGAAAAAGTACTGTGATCTCTGCTGTAAAGCCGTAACAACTCCCAAGACACAGTTTACTCTAGAATACTGTAGTGCTGTGAATGTTTACCTAAACACTGTTAGAACATTACTGTTGTAGACACGTTCCTGCTTTCAGAGAGAACAGTAAAGCTATGCATTTTTCATTTACAAGAAAGAAAAGCAATTTCCATAAGCTTCCGGTTTACTAAAGCTTTACATAAATGACTTTCTTTTTTAAAATGATAATATGTGAAACTTTACCTGTACCGTGCTGTTTCATCGTGGCGTTCTCCACACAGGTACTAATACTACTATTAAAAAGACCCTCATTCAGCTCATTCACGGGCCGGCTCCCTAAAACACTGTCCATTTGTTCATAATACAAAAAAGTTTTTCGGCTGTTCCCCTTCCGATTGTTGCTGCCTTTAATGTTTTTGTAGTGAACCCGCAGTTTTTTTATTTTATCACGGCACTGTTGTGGTGTTCGTGTGAAACCGTTATCTGCAAGAACTTTTGCTATTTTTTCATAGACTCGGATATTCCGCATAGCGCTCATTAATTGTTTTTGTATTTCTGAGTCAGCCCATACGGATAGCAACAATGTTGTCTCCTCGTTTTTCCACATGCCACCGCAATTTTGTTCGACGGCATCCATTGTAAAGAATGTTTTTCTGTTCCCTAGTTGGTTTCACAGAAGCACACGCCTCCCTGTTACGTGATGACGTAGTTCTCTTGTCAGCAAATCAGGGCTGTAATTTGGGTGCGATTTAAATTCACCGCTGTATGCACCGATGTAAAGCGGATTCACGAAAACATTGTTAAATTCACCAGGGGTTGCTCAACGAACATTAGGTTATTACCATAACCCTGGTTCACTGAAAAAGAATGACAACTATTACCGAATGGGAAGAGCACTCTCTGACTGAGCATATATATCTATATATAGAAGAGGGTCGTCCTCACGGTAGCATATCGCCATTTTTTTTTTCAAACCGGAGGTCAGCTGGGGACATGACCTCGAAGAATAATGGTTGTCATTCTTTTTCAGGGAACCAGGGTTATGGTAATAACCTAACGTTCCCTTTCAATGGAATGACAACCATTATCAAATGGAAAGCTGTACCAAAGCTGTCGTGGCTCCAGATTACCGACAGTACAGCCTCGCGGCGATAGCCTCAGAGCCCACATGACGCCTAAGGGCATGCCACCTGCAATACCCTAGAGTCCAGAGAGGGCTTCGCTTGGTTTGCAACATAAATGTGGTAGAAAGGCGTAAATGTCTGACTACCTGTCCATGTAGCAGCATTGCAGAGCTCATCCAAGGAGGCGTCATGAAGGAAAGACCACGAAGTTGCCTGGCCCCTGGTAGAATGGGCCATAATGTCCCACAGTAAGGTAGAGTCCGTCTGTTCATACGTCAAGCGTATAGCATCTGCCACCCAATGCGCTAGACGTTGCTTCGATAGGGCCTGACCTCTAGAGTGGGACCCATAGCAGACAAACAGCTGGTTGGACTGTCCCCAGGACGCTGTCCTATCCAGGTAACAGTGCAGAGCCCGAACTGGGCAAAGCGTGTGCTGTCTACGGTCCTCCTCTGACTCGTGCTGGGGAGGTCTGAAAGTTTCCAAAACCACTGGTTGGTTAATATGGAATGAAGATACGACCTTTGGCAAAAAGGCTGGATTTGTTCTTAATGTTACCCGCGAGTCATTTCCAGTGAATGCCATACATGTGTCATCGATAGACAGCGCATGAAGCTGACTTGCTCGTCTGGCAGAAGTAATGGCTATTAAAAATGCCACTTTCAATGAAACAGGGCGCAGTTCTGCTGATGCCATGGGCTCAAATGGGGGACCCGGAAGGACCCGCAGTACCAGTTCTAGATCCCACTTGGGGACTATACTTTTCATGGGAGGACGGAGCCTCCGAGCCGCTTTAAGAAATTGCACTGCCAGGAAGCATGTCCCAGGCGACACAGAGTCAATTTTGTCGTGGCACACTGATATTGCTGCCAGGTATACCTTCAAGTGGATGCTGATTTTCCTGCGTCAAACAGGTGTTGTAGGAAGATTAATATTGTCTCAATAGGGCAGGTCACAGGATTGTGACCTTCTGCAATGCACTAGTCTTGGAAAACTTTCCATTTGTATGAGTACTGGGCTCTAGTGCTTGGTGCCCTAGCAGACTGTAGTGTTTCTACCACTGCATCTGGCAAACCTCATCTGAATAGACGGCTCCGTTCAACGGCCAGACCCAGAGATGGAGCTGGTCTGGGTTCGGGTGCCACAATAGCCCTTCCGCTTGGCTCAGGAGGTCCTTGCACAGTGGGAGCTGCCACGGTTGACCCGACAACATGTCGGAAAGGAGTGCAAATCAGGGGCGCCTCGGCCATCTGGGTGCAACCAACAGAACCTGTGCTCTCTCCACCCTGATCCTCTCTAATCAGGGGTAGTAATGGTAGTGAAGGGAACGCATACAAGAGCCCCTGTGGCCAGGAGTGGGCTAGCGCATCTACTCCCAGGGGGCCCCCGTCTCTCTCCATGGAGTACTATAGGGGGCAATGACCGGACGGCTGTGGCCAAGAGGTTGACTCGTTCAGTACAAAACCTCTCCCAAATCTGTTTCACCACTTGAGGATGCAGTCTCCATTCCGAACTGTCTGGAGCGCTTCTGAACAGGAGGTCTGCTGCCTTGTTGTCCACAACTGGGAGGTGAACCACCCTGATGGAACACAAGTTTCTATGTGTCTAGGACAGGAGTGTGCGTGGTGGAGGCGTCAGTAGTGACCACTTCCCTTCTGTGAGGGGATCCGAGGGGAGATTTGAGGCGCACATTGCTAGGATGGAGTCACGACTCCAGTGTCTGCCGGCATTGTCTGGACACTCGCACCAGCCGATACCAATAGTGGGCCGGGTGCACCTTGAGCATATTTACCCAGGCTTGAAGCAGGCGCATTCTCAGCAGCCCTAGTGGAAGGATTCTCGAGGTGGCTGCCATCAGCCCCAACAACATATATTCTGACCTGTAGGAGAGCATCCTCTCTGAATAGGGAGAGTGTGACTTCCAACAACCAAATCCAGTCTTCTGACAGTGAGGCAAGCATGGTCACAGAGTTCAGTTTGATTCCCAGGAACACTGTGGACTGAGACAGTACGAAGTTGCTCTTCTGTTGATGTATAGAGCCTTAGCTTCGTCACATGATTTATGACCTGCTTTGTGTGCGCCTAGCCAAACTAGCCAATCATACATATAGTTCAGGATCCGAATACCCCGCACCCTGAGTGGAGCCAGTGCTGCATCCATGCACTTTGAAAATGTGCAGGGAGCCAGCGAGAGGCCAAATGGCAGCATGCAGAATTCGTACGCGTTGCCTTGAAAGGCAAAGCGCAGATACTTTCTGCACGGGACGGATCGGAAAATGGAAGTAGGCATCTTGCAGGTCGATCGATGTGAACCAGTCGCCTGGCTGGACAGCCTGGAGGATACGCTGTGCTGTTAACATATTGAACTTCCTTTGTTTGAGGAACAAGTTGAGGACCCTGAGGTCCAGAATAGGTCTGAAACTGCCGTCCCTCTTGGGCACCAGGAAGTACCTGGAGTAAAAGCCACTGAGGGCATCGCTTGGATTTACCAAGCACACAGCATTCTTCTGTTGAAGATTGGCGATCTCCTGTTGAACGAGTATCACACTCGCTGGTTCGACGGTGGTGAGGAGCACACCCTTGAAGGGTGGTGGACCTAAGCGGAATTGTAAAGCGTATCCGTGTCTCATTGTCGATAGCACCCAGTAGTCCTGGGTGCAGCCTTGCCATGGGTCGTTTCCTTGGGTCAGTCCGGTTGTAAGAGGGGTTGGTGGCAGCCAGAGCCCCTCAGGGGCGGTCTGGTCTCCCTTGGGCTTGGGAAAGGGCGGGTCTTTCTTAGGCCCCGGCCTCGGTCTCCAGCTGGAGAACAACTTAACCCTTGCTGCAGGTGGTCCCTAGCCACCGGCTCTTCCTCTGCCTGCTTGTCTGTTCTGTGCTGGAGGGTGCCGTTCAGGCCCCGTTGCCCCTGCAGGCTGTGAAGGCCACCTTGGGCGCTGGCGGTAAGTCAGAAGGTACAAGTATTTGGAGACGACCTCCGTGGCCTTGTGGGACCTCTCAAGGCTCACATCAATGGTCGCCTCAAACGTCTGCCCCGGTGTAATGGGGGCATCCAGTAACGCCACCTTCTCGGTCTCCACGACCTTGGCTTGCGTCAGCCACAAATGCCGGTGAGTGGCCACCATCGCCGCCAGTGACCTCCCTGATTCCTGGCCCAAGTCCCCCATTAGGTCAGTCATCGCTTTTGCTACCGCCTGAAGCTGCCCTGTGTCCTCTTCTGTCGCCCTTTCTTACAGCCTCTCTGCTAACTGGGTCAGGTAGAGCACCTGTATAGCCATGGCATTCGCTGTTCGGATGGTGCCGAGCCAATCAGCACTGAGGTCGGTAACGATGGGAGTGCGGTTGGTGCCGGGCTGTAGAGGGCGCCGGAGATGTTCACACCGGTGCCGAGTCAATCGGTGCTGGGGTCAGCGTCGAAGAGAGTGCTGTCAGTGCCAAGCGGTCAGTGCCGAGTCAATCGACGCAGAGGTCGATAACGATGGGAGCTTGGTCAATGGCGGGCTGTAGACTGCGCCGAAGATGTTCACACCGGTGCCGACTCAATCGGGGCTGGGGTAGGTGCTCCAGGATGTTGCAAGCCTGAAGTCGGCAAGGACAAGCAAGGTTGATGCTGGGCTGATGTAGTCGATTCAGTCGGCGTAGAAACCGAGGGCAAACGCAGCCACACTAGGAAAGCCCAAGGCTTGAGAGGGGCGCTAGGCCCAAGCTGTTTTTTTTTTTTTGGTCGCTGTGGCCCATTAAATCGGCGTAGAAGACAATATCGTGAGTCCGCGGGGTCACCCTACAGCACAACAGCTAAAACTACACGAGGTAGTGGAAAAGAGAGTAATGGACGCTTGCCAATCGCAAAGAGGGGTCACAACCAGCTCTAGTCAGTAAACTGACAGAAGAATAAAGCAGGAGCACTCTTGATAGAATGCTCGAAAGCATAATTTTCCGTGAAAATTTTTTGATTTGAAGGTAGAAATCAACAAATCAGCCAAATTCGGACAAAGAAAGCACTAGGCAATCTGTAACCTGTCTCAGTGAAGTGAGAGACAAAATGGCAATATGCTACTGTGAGGAAGATCCTCTTCATCAAGAGGTGGGAGGGACTTCCTCCTCACAGCAGGGCCCTGATAGGGCAGTTTTTTTTATATATGCTCAGTGATTGATGGTCAGAGAGGGCTCTTCCCATTCGGTAATGGTTGTCATTCCACTGAAAGGGAACTGTTGTTAAATTCACCGGTGCGTCACCGCAGAAGCAGCGGATTGACCTGGGTTGAGAGTTGGTCAACTGCAGCAAAACCAAAATGGCCTTTTGGCCTCCATTGTGGAGGTTTGTCTTGTACGGAGATACTATTATCAATGTAACTGTAGATTCAGAGACGCCAAATCTTTTGAAAATGGATATGGAATTGTATATTTTTAATAAATATATAATAGCACTAATAAACATATTGATAAACAATATCACATTTGCCAACTTATACAGAGTGGCCAACTGAGTTGGTGACGTACAAGAAATCAATGAGAGAGAAAAGATTTTTTTTTTTATTGTCTATTTATTTGTCCATTTATGCTTTAAACAAATTTCAAAGTTGCTAAAAGTTGGCGAACTGTATTTGAGAGTGTATACATTAACATATTCATATTTACAGTTGCTAGCTGCTTTCAACATTTTAATGTAACAACAAGCTAGCTCCTAATTAGTCGGATAAATTAGATAACTAAACCTTCATCCCAATAAGCTTTCAGCTTGCACAGGTCAACCACAGCCTTGCATGCCGCAGTAAACCTTTCTATTATTATTGTCAGCTATGTTGATTCACCAAACTGTTGTTAAATTCCCCGAGCCGATGAGCACGTGACGTCACTTCCGACTCAGCGATGCAGAGTCACCTCAACAGTTCTTGTAAAATTTTTCTTATATTTAAGAAAATATTAAGTCTAAGAATCATTATTTCACTTAAGAAAAATTATGAACTTATGAAATTCTTAAGAAGTTTCCATGATAACTAAGATTTAGAATTTTCTTAAGTTGCTTTGTGCATTCCAGCACTCTGGCCACATCGGGTACGATAAAGCAAAGCTGGTCTGAAAAACTGCCCGCGGCCGGTCACGGTTGTTGTGGCCAGCAGTGGAAATACCCTATATGATATGATATGATCAGGCAGTTGTGACTGGAGGGGTCTCCTTCCATTGATAAACAGAAAGTGTAAACACAAAAGTAAGGCTACTAATAGGTTGCTTTCATTGGTATTAAAGCCATTTAGCTGTGTGGTTTCTGAAACCATTTCTTCAGTGAATCCAGAAAAACTATTTTCAGTTTCACTTTAATTGAGGGTTGATTTAGCATTTAATTTTCTCCCAAGTCAAACACTGATCAATACATGTTTTGCATAATTGAGCAGTTTTTGCTTAAAGCAAGTTGACTATAAATGTATAATGAGGCATCATATTGTGCAAACTGCGTTTTCCGCAGGCAGGGGCTTCTCACAGACGGAGGTGGGATGCAAACCCAGGACTCCCGCTCTGAAGCATAGTGACGATACCGCTGTGCAAAAGCGCCGGCTACCTTGCAGGAAACGGTATTGGGCTTATGTCTTTATATTTGATTGCGTCACATATCAGCCCTGACCCCTACCCCTGTCCACGTTACACTTTCCCCTGCCAGCCCTCAGACTTGCTCACCAGGCTACAGCCTTCCTAGTGCATTCCAGGGTACACCAATGTGGCGAACTGCAGTTCCGACAGGTAGGGGCTTCTCAACAGGTGGAGGTGGGATGCGAACCCGGGACCTCCCACTTTGAAGCATAGCACAGATACTGCTGTACAAAAGAGCCAGTTCTTTTACCTGCAAGAACCGTGAGGATCACCACACTGGTGTACCTAAGTGAGGATGGAAGGTGAAGAACGAAAGGGCAGAGACAGCGGTTTTGCCGCATACAGGGGTGAGTAGTCTCTTGGAGAGGCTGAAGGAGCTTGTCACTGAGCTGAGGGTCGGGAGCGAGTCGGGGATGGACACCACGAGGGCCGAAAACAGTGCAGAGTGAAGGGGAAGTAGCGGCCTGTGGGAGAGATGGAGGCGGCGGTGGTGATTTCATTGAGTGGTAGAGAGGCCTGATGCTGCGGGGCAGCACTACAAAGATGAGGGAAGCAGAACAGCAGCAAAGAGGTCAGTAAGGAACAGGGAAGGGCTTGGTATGCTTTTAATGCTCAATTCAAATTTTTAACTAAAAACTATGGCTTCCTCCAACTTTTTCAACAGGATAACGAGTTAAACAAACTATAACACGACAAACACTAATGTTTCAGTAAAACAAACAATTAAACCAAATCATAACATTTTTCAATAAAACTATACATTTGAAGATAGAGGTGCAATAAAATTAAGATATATGAATGGGTTGGGAAATGTATTTGAAAGAAGAATTAGGCCTGTACTTTAAGTATTTAAGATACAAAGGAAAAATTTGAAAACGTTTACATTGCTTTCATATTTATCATGAAATTACATGACCAATCATAGCAATATTTACCATAAAATTATAAAGAATTGTGTTTATGTGGTAGCAGAATTTATTTAAATTAAAAGGCACACGTAAAAACAAAAACGGCTTTTCAAAACTGGTTAATACGTTGTTGTTTGTTCTCCTCTAGATTTGGTAAATTAAGCTGTTACATTTTTATTGAAAAACAATTCTAAGTTGAAAGTCGTAATCGACTGTAACGCAATAGGATACCGTTTAATATGTGTTTTGTATCACTGCCATTTTCCTTTGTAATTACTAGGCGGTTCCAAGAACTAGTTCCCCCTTATAAACATGCAGCAAGTGTTAGGGTTTTTTTTTCAGTCAAGAAAATTCAGTCTAGAATACAGTACTAATCTGCACTATAATGCAATGTAACTAAACGTACCTGTCTGTGTTAAAGAAAGAATGTGTTGAACCCAAAACACGTGTTCACTAACATTCTTTAAATCTGGATTAGAAAATAACCAGCAACTGTATTGTGGGGATTGTAGTTTTATAAATGCCATGAGGCATTTTTACAAGAATGACCACAATACCCACAATTACCCTGGTTAACTAAAACCTGCCCACGAAAAAGTCAGCTGAGAAAAACCTGCTATTTCCTCATTGGCAACATTTAATTCAAACTGCCCTTGAAGTATCTTCAGTGGAAGAAATAAGTAAATCAAAATATAAGGTTATACATAATTAACTTTTTATGTTTTGTTTTATATTTCATATGAAAAGTTACGTTTTATGTTGTATGCACCGGTGGACATCTGGATCAATGGTTTGCTTTTTTTTTTAGATTGCAACTGGAATAATCCTGTTTTAAATGAAAGAACATAACATAAATACAACCTTAATTGAGGAATTAAAATGTTGTGCAATAGTATCTCCGTTTGTTTTTTGATTTTTTGACGTGACAACAGAGTGAAGTAAACCAGACAGGTTATTTTCGCAGTTTAGACATTTTTAATTTATTTATTTATTTTTTTACAGATTAACTGTTTTAAGTAATGTGGGGCTACACGGAAGGCGAGAGAGTCGGAGGCATAGTTTCTGGCCCAAGCTTGGGGCTGTGCTGTCTGGTAGAGGAAGGGGAGAGGTGTAACAAACCCAAAGGAAATGCCAGCTTCAGCAAAAGAATACAGAAAAGCGTCGCCCAGAAGAAAATTAATCTAGCTGTCGACAAAAGTGTAAGTACTGTTCACCACGTCGGTAGTATGTTTCATGGATCAGAAGTTAATTTTTGAAATAATAGAAAACACAGTTATAACTCAGTTGGTCCCATAAGATTTAAAAAAAAAAAAAAGTTTTCCAACACTAGAAATGATACACATGCAAAAAGCAAAGTCTGATGAAATGTATTGTTTTTCTACTACTGCGGTTATACCAGATGTATGGATCTTTTTCTCAAAAAGGGAAAAAGACGCTTTTGGGGAATGTAAGCAAACTGTTTTTTACTATAGGAACACTAGATCTTATGCAATCAAATTGAGAATCTGACCCAATATACGTTTTTTGATTTCTCATAAACCCATTGAGATGGCAGCTTTATATTTTTAATTTTATGGGAATGCCTCCAGTTTATACCCTTTGACCTGTGACCTAATAAAGTTACTACATTATAATGTGGTCATGTAATGTTATGGTTTCTGAATGAAAACACTTAACAAATATTTAAGATGTATACTTGGTACACAACTGTATTCTGTAGTTACATTTGACAGCTTAATACAGGTTTCACTGAAGTCACTGTCCGTAATGGGAAGACTTTCAAATATGTGCATTCTTACATTATTCCATTGTGTTATTGTAATGAAAGGAGATACTGTACAATGTTTAGCTGTTGTCTTCCTAGTTTGGAAAGTAAAAGTTATAGTAATACAGAAATCTCTGTTTGCAATCATGCGTTCAGTTAGTGTTGTAGTTGCTTGGTCATTTCACCTGGACGGTTACATTGTCCTCACCCCTACAATGGTTTATTTCCTGTCAAAAGCAACCAGATGCTCCTCCTATTGACTTGCATGCTGTTAGACAGTAACATGCTTTGTCCCAGATAACACCGAGGTCAAATAACCCAGGAAGTGTAACTTATATCCAGAGAATAAGGTATAGAAAATGGTAACTTTATATAACCTAAAGTAGTACCAGATGTCATGTTTTGAAACAAACTTACATTTGCTATAACATTGTGTTTCTTTCAAAAATGCACATTTGAGACCTATGTAAATTGTTAAATACAGTTCATTGTTAATGGTTCATTACCTAATGGTCCAGGAGTGGGACAAATAAAAGAAGAAAAAAATGTGAAGGAGAAATGTATTGTCATTGTTTCTTCTGAGTCAGGCCTTGTAGGCCCAACATCATTGGCAGAATTTAAATGTGTTTTTCGCATGCTTTTCCAAATTCCACCTATGCTAACATTTTATAAAAATACAAAGCAAAAGTCTCTTGCTTTTTATAATAATATATGTTTTTCCCTCTAGGCTAGGCATCTGTATATTTGTGATTTTCACAAAAGTCTAATTCAGAGTTTAAGAAATAAAAGGCGGAGGAAGGGCAGTGATGATGATGATGGAGGAGAGTCACCTGACCTTGACACTCAATCCCCAGAGGTACTGCAGCAGTGCTCGTATAATGGCTGTGCTAATTGGTTTGCTGTAATCTTTAATATGTGCTGCTAAACAGAAACCCTACTGTTCTTAAACGTAATAGACTGCTCTCTGATATTTGCTATTTTTACTGTTTGTTTTGATAACAAGTACAATAATCTGTCGCATATCTGCCCAATCCGTTTATCCGCCATGATCAACCTCTTCAGCAATGTTTATTATTGAACAGAGAAGATTAGTTCAGATATTGTAGATCCTACCAAAGTTTTTTACACTATGTGCTCTGTGCGCTGCCATTGCTAGTAGTGTATCACGTGAGCTGTTCAGTGTGTTGACATGTAAATAATACTGTTTGTCTGTAGGGCGTTTCAACTTCAACCTCTGTCTCAATCTCCCAGTCGCTCAGCAGCTAATGCACGCACCCACATGGCTGACGGCTACTCTGTCACAAGCATTAATACCCTGTGTCTTTCTAAACAAGGGATTTAGGAGAGCTCCCTAATAAAAGCTCAATCTCAAAACAATAATTGTGTGACTGTCCGCCCTTACTGTGGTCCCCTTACTTGGATATGCAGCGTATTACTGTATTTTATTTGTTTTATTTAGCATACAACCAAACCTGAGTTTTACTGAAGCATGGATGCTTAATACATTCAACTTTTAAAAGTTGTGTGAATTATTATACAGCAGGTACCACTAAACAGCAAGGCTTCACATTTTTTTTTGTTCTATACATGTGTTATACACAGTTGCATTTATATTTTAAAAAATGTTTTTGAATTGTTTCCTTAATATCTAGTATCATGATGTTGTATATGCATTCTTTTTTAATTTTAAACAATTTTGCCGTACTTTTTTGTGCTGTTTTGCCATTCTCTCATTTTCCCATTTCGAAGAGACTTTCTTGTTGGGTTATCTGTGCGAATCCTTTGTGATTTTTCAATTACATTCCAGAAATAAAATTCCACCCTTAAGTTAAACTTGAAATAAAAACAATTTTTATAGTAACATTACCGTAACATAAAGAAAGAATTAATCTCCGCACACAACCAGAGCTGTCTTGGTATTTGATTTGCTGTATAAAATTACAAATGCTGTAATCATTTTGCAAAAAAAAAAAAAAAAAAAAAAAAAAAAAAATCATTAATGGTGTCTAAAAATACAAAAATAAACCTGTCTAAAACCTGTAGGTCATGAATTCATGCTTTGTAAATGACATTGCTGCATGTGACACCAGTCAATCCGTATCCTAGCAACCTGAGCAGCTACTGTCTATAAAAGCTAGCTTGTAGGAACACTCGAGTGAGAGTAGTAGGTGCATCTAGTGACCTTTATCGTGGTGCACCTGCTACTAACTGACCGGAAAGAATGAAGATGCTAATTCTAGGAACTGCAGCTAAAAATGTAAAAAGGCTTCAGGATAGATTGCAGTTTCCCAAAGCAGTTAATAATCCAGAAAAAAAGAGCTGGAAGTTATTTCAATTGATGTGGGAAGGTAAGAAATAGTTCGACAAGGTCCAATGCATCTTACAGGTATTGAAATAATGGATGTGGTATTTGCTCTTTTTTTACCAGTTTATCATTCTTCTATTTTTTGTAGGTTGACTTGTTCCAGTTACAAGTAAACACACTGAGACGGTACAAGAGACATTTCAAATTACAGACGAGGCCCGGACTAAACAAAGCACAACTAGTAGAGGTATGCCTTGGCAATGACATTTCTTCTTTATTTATTTATTTATTTATTTATCTATCTATCTATCTATCTATCTATTTATTTAAATATGTTAATGGCCTTAACATTGAACAGTTGTCATTCACACACACAGTGCCTATAGAAAGTCCACACCCCCTTTCAATATTTTCACCTTTTCTTGCCTTATAGTCTGGAATTAAAATGCATTGTTTTTTTTTCATTTATCTACACATTACCCCACAACGTCCAACATCTTACCCCAGAAAATTAATTAAAAATAGAAAGTGAAATAGCTTGAATATCTTAGAAGCAATCCTAAATTGCATTTCAAACCAAAGACTCAACCATGAGCACCAAGGTGCTTTCAAAAGAACTCCAGGACAAAGTTGTTGAAAGGCAGCAGATCAGGTTCCCTTTGCTGGGTAGTGCATAAAAAAATGATCAAAGGGCCTTCAAAATATCCCTTGGACAAAGTTGGTCAAGACTATTATTAAGAAGCGGAGGGTGTATGGCAGCACACGGTCAAGACTATTATTAAGAAGCGGAGGGTGTATGGCAGCACCAAGACCCTGCCTAGATCAGGCTGTTCCTCTAAACTTGATGACTGAGCAAGAAGGAGACTGATCAGAGAGGCTACCAAGAGAACAATGGCAACTTTGCAAGAGCTACAGGGTTTTATGGCCAAGACTTGTCAAGATGTGCATGTGACAACAATATCCCAAACACTCCACATATCTGGCCTGTATGGTAGGGTGACAAGAAGGAAGCCATTACTCAAGAAAGCCCACCTTGAATCCCATTTGAAGTATGCAAAAAAAACACTGTGGAGATTCTGTAGCCATGTGACAAAAACTTTTTGGCCTAAATGCAAAGCGTTATGTTTGGTGTAAACCCAACACAGCACATCACCCAAAGAACACCATCCCTACTGTGAAGCATGGTGGTGGCAGCATCATCTTATGGGGATGTTTCTCATCAGCAGGGACTGGCACTTGTCAGGATAGAAGGGAAAATGAATGGAGCAAAGTAGAGAGAAGTCCTTGAGGAAAACCTGCTGCCCTCTGCAAGAAAGCTGAAACTGGGACGGAAGTTCACCTTTGAGCATGACAACGACCCAAAGCACACAGCCAAAGCTATACTGGAGTGGCTAAGGAACAAAAAGGTAAATGTCCTTGAGTGGCCCAGTCAGAGCCCCGACCTAAGCCCAATCAAAAATTTGTGGCATTTCTTGAAGATTGCTGTCCATCAACGCCCCCCAAGGAACTTGACAGAGCTTGAAAAGTTTTGTAAAGAAAAATGCACACCTAGATTTGGCAATATTTGACCAAAGTTGGTAGAGACCTATCCCAACATACTCGCAGCTGTAATTGTTGCCAAAGGTGCTTCCACCGAGTATTAACTCAGGGGGGTGGAGACTTATCCAGTTATGATCTTTCAGTTTTGTATTTTTTATATAATTTTTTTTCTCAATCATTTTTTTGCCCCCTTAATAG
This sequence comes from Polyodon spathula, assembly GCF_017654505.1. Classification (NCBI taxonomy): domain Eukaryota; kingdom Metazoa; phylum Chordata; class Actinopteri; order Acipenseriformes; family Polyodontidae; genus Polyodon; species Polyodon spathula. Next base: position 63,984,737 of record NC_054534.1, on the reverse strand, counting down.
TGTGGCGTATGGTGTGTAGATAAGTGGAAAAAAAATCTAATTTAAATGCGTGAAACTCTGAGGCACTGACGCAACAAAATGTGAAAAAAAAATTCAAGGGTGTGTAGACTTTCTGTAGGCACTGTATATGTTTTCATTGTAGCCTGCATAGAGTTTCGTTCAGGATATTCTATATCTGTTTCATTTTTTGAATGTATTGCACAGTATAGCTATTGCTGTTACTACATGTTTCATGCAGTGTTGGATAATTATTGATTCAATGTGAAGATCTTATTTATTAATTTTTTAAAAAAAATAAATTCTCCTTAATTCTTCTTTAACAGGTAATTGGTTGCCACTTTAGGACAATACCGGTGGATGAGAAGGAAACCCTAACATATTTCCTGTGCACAGTAAAAAATGAGAAGAACTTGACCTGAAGGACAATTGCATTCATTGGTTGTACACCACCCTCTCGATATATTGCGGGTGTCGGGGGTCCAATATAAATCCGCTATATATCAAGGGCTGCGATAACAGCGAGAGACCCATAGGAAAACAAATAGGCTAACAAATACTGTATAACCTCCTCCCTCATTTTTATGGGGGCTGTCAGGGTACAATATAAATCCTCTATGCAACCTGCTTTTTCTCATTTTTTATATATAAAGCAGCACACGGTTTTAATTGGTACTGCAGAGGGTAATTGCTTCCGTCAGCTTAAGTCTGAAGTCTTAATTTCATGAGTCTTCCTCTTTCTCAAATGTACAAACCTGCTGCATTGAAATAGTCCATTCCCAACATAGGAGGCTTGTTGCTAGGCAGTTGACGTTACATGTACGTTTGTATATGATAAGTGTGCTATTAATGCTTTGTTTTGAATTGTTTTTTATATTTCTGTTTGTAATGTGCAGTATGAAATAAAACGAACAGTAATTCTAAGTGAATTTTCCTATGTGTGTTGCAGCTATATATAATTATGCATACGTTAAGCTTTAAGACTTTTCCCCTTATTTTATAGTGGATTTTTAGTCAATAATTATCATTTTATTTTTGCATTTATGTATGCGTAACTTATATTTGTTACTTATTTTTTTAGTATCTTTTCCACATTAGACAAACTTGGAATTTCCAACGTGCCACCCAACATGTTGTCCTAAACTCACTTTACTATTTCCTTTTAAGGTGGATAAATTATGCAGAAAAGATAGTTACACTGAAAATAAATGTACAAACATATCACCTATGTAGATTTTCATGCATTACAAGATACAATTGAAGAGACAGCTTATACATGAAAACCTTTTTCTCAGATGTTCTGTTTTATATTGGAGACAAATAGTACATTGTATAATTATCAAATCTTTATGTTTATCAACACTGATGAAAGCAATAGTTGAACTGTTACTCTTACTGGGGTAAAAACATAAATAACTCGGATTGCATGGATAATATATTTATCCAAAATGGTAAAGAATTCTGAATTAGTTGTAATTAATCTGAATAACGAGATAAACAGTTTAATGGGGCATGCAGTGATGTTGCTTTTAGGTTATGTTTTTTTTCTAAGTGCATGAGCTCCACTTTGGGACCTGGGATCTAAAATGGCTGCCATATTGTGATCATGTGACTTTTTGGTTTCTGGATAACAGGGACCTCATGCTTCATATCAAACTGTATTCACAAAAACACACTTTGAATAAATATTACTTAAATAACTCACAAGTTTGCTATTTGTATAAAAGTCCCATTGTCTTTGCATTTGGTACACTCCTGTATTCTATGTTTTTCTAAGTGAATTACCATTACTTGTGTTGACCAATAAAAAACAACTTGCATTGTTTTAATCTCTGGCTAAATTATCTTTGGAGGTGGTATGTTTGTATTTACTTTGATTGTTTCAATCAAGTTTCATTACCTGTGTTGTCTACTAACAATTGAGGTTTTAATCTAGGTTTACAAACTTAGGCTGCTTTGTTTATGTACATAAAAACTCCCATTCTTAGCTGTGAGACATGCAGTCAAAATATCCACAGGGAGGGTTGCAATACCTGGCATACAGTACATTAAGGTAGTCTTACTGCACACATAAATGTACTGTGTTCTGTTCCAAAGTATTCTGTATAATGTTTTAGTAAATACTTATAATATATAAATGTGTTAATAATTACAAAATTGAGAGAAAACCTGCCATTTAGTAGCTTGATTCACCAATTGCTTATTTTTACAATATGCAGTTTTATAGAATTAAATCAATTTACTGTTAGCTTGGGAAATTATTCAGCATTTAAAAACAATATTCAAACATTTGGTAAACATAATTATTGTCCTGACCTGTCAGTTGACCATTTCTAATATAGATTTAGGTAATCTTCTGTTACCCATATATAGAGATATTTCTGATTATAAGTTACATAATGCACTCATTAATGATAATTTATACATAAGCAAATATCACTTTTTGAAGTGTTTCTGGAACTTACCAAATACCTATTGACAAAAAACTATTATGTTTTGTGGCATCCAGAAATGTTATTAGAATTGCATTTGACATGCCCTCAAGCTGCATAATACCTTGTAATCAAAACCACCCAAAGTGTTCTGTTAATAGAGGACTTGCACACAGAATTTTTTGTGGATGTTTTGGTTTCATGTTTTGACTACAAAGAAAGCACCATTTTTGTTACCTCAATATGAATGTCAATATACAATCATACTCTGGTGGTACTATGGAATCTGAACATGAAGGGCTGACAAAATGAGAAGCCATGGCAGTCCCTCACAACTTCTGTAAGGGTACACAAAGTGATTTGCGGCTGCAAAACATCCATATTGTGGACAAAATCTGTGATTTGCATGGAAGTGGCCAGGGATCTGGAATACTATGCAGTCGCAAACATAATGAGATATAAGGATTTTGCCTTGCACTTGGGCAATTACTGATCCCTCCAAAATCTTTGCACCTTCTCTTACAAGGTGCAAAAACATTGTAGAAGTGAATAAATAAGAGCCAGATAAAACCACACACTTTCAGAGACCTGTCATTGGACTCAAGATGGCTGCTGTGACACTTCCTGATGCGGTGACGCTTGAGGAGGACAGGCAAGTAAACCTTCGTCGAGAAGGGCAAGACAGAGAAGACACTGCATAGTCAAACCCAGGGTCACTTTGGAACGTGGTGGTAAGGCATTGTTGTCTCACTCCGCAGGTCATCCTAGACCTAATAGCTGAACTGCACCTTTTCATCACCTGGTTCTGTCCCCCTGGTAACGGAGAGCATTGACTTTCTCCACTCTAGAGGACCATATGGCCTCCTTGCTGGCTGAGGCTTTTCCAAATAACTTTTCCAAATGTATTTCGATCTGCGTGATCACAGCTGTGAGGACGCTCAGCTCCTCAGAAAACTTTTTTTCTTTTCCGTTAGCAAAGAGGTCTTTGCTGCCCTTCCTCTGACATAATTTTTTTGCTTTGGTTTGATTTTCGCTCTCCACAAATCTCAAACAGCTCTACTCCTGACTCTGGGCTGTAAGTGCAGCCGCTACCGATTCACAGGTGATGCTCATTATTTGTACGTGTTGAGTAATTTGCATTGCTCTTGGGCCGCAGTGCAAAATAATTGCCTGGATTTTACAGCTGCAATTGTTTGCACTGCGACATAGCTCCTTAATGTGTTACTGGGTTTGGTAAGTGGTATCAATGACATGCATTCCTGGTTGAGGCTTCTGTTTTTGTTAAGACCCCCTTTTCTGAAGAAGAGACAGTATTTTTTAAGGAATGGTCAACACATGTGCAGAATAATTTAAAAAGCCAGCAGGTTGAATAAGTGCTGTCCCGACTGCTCGTGATTATAAACCATATCGGCTATGTTTTGGCAGATGTTTCTGTTTTTGTGTTCTACCCCTGTAATTTATGAGCATTCTAGCGACACTACTTAACATACAGTTTTAATAAAAATAATAATTGTTTTCTACAACATGTTTATAACTTTAAACTGCAAAAACAACAGGTCAGAAAAGTTCTACATTCGCTATACCTTGCTATTTTATTGGCTTGTGAAATATTTTGCATAAAGTACTTCTGCATAATCAGTAGATAATTGTATTATTAATGACTAAAAGATGTATTATTTTACTTTTGTGCCTGAAAATAGAGCTCCCTCGAAAAGATCCTACATTAATGTGACCAATACTAAGAAGTTGTACAAAAAATTAGCAAATTATAAACATACTGTCCTATCATTGCACTACATCAATATATGTAAAAAAAAAAAAAAATTGGTAGGCAGTACTAATAAAACTGTATTTCTGTTTCACTGTCTGGATTAAAATCCTGATGTCTGTCGATTTTATCCAGATCCCTCTATGCACTGTTGCAGGGAATCACAAAGGAGATCTTCGGTCCAAAGAAAATGTCCCTGAAAAAGATTGTAAATTATCCATGTTAGAAAGTATTAAAAAGTACCTCCCCTGCTACAGTTTCATAATGCACGTTAGACAATGCATCATATATATATATATATGATATCTATATATATATAATATATATATATATATATATATATATATATATATATATATATATATATATATATATAGATAGATAGATAGATAGATAGAGATAGATAGATAGATAGATAGATAGATAGATGGGCTTCAGTGAGTTACAGGAAACAAATTCCATCTAGGGTTTCTGTGACATCTTAAATTACGAGACCGAAGGTTGAGTAGTTTATAAACTGTCACAGAAACCTTAGATGGAATTATTTTCCTGTAACTCACTGAAGCCCATCTATTATTTTTTGCAATACATGGATACCCTTGTGATGTTAATATTAAAGAAGACGAGGTTCAGCAGTACAGTTGGGTTTTTTTAAACGTAGTGTTTCAGTGCTGTACAGATGTTCTCTGTCGTTATCCGTTTGTGCTTCCACTTTATTTGGATGATTGCCTTTACCTTGTTTTAATTTCCGCTTCCTCTCCAGTTTCTCTGAGATATGAATGTACCAGCTTTACATCTTTTTTGATCATTAATGAGCATTTCCGTACTGTGGGTGTTGTCAAGTGATTGATAATGATACATTTTGTGTTTGAATCGAAAGTGATGGTCTCGAGGAGTCGAACAGGTCAAAGTTCAAGTATATTTCCTCTAGAGGAATTATCATTTTTTGACGTCGCTACTGTGGTATTATGCCTTTTTTTTCTAATGGCTCAGGATGCAAATATAGCCTTCATCCATGTAGTATATATATATATATATATATATATATATATATATATATATATATATATATATATATATAGGATACTTTTGAAACCCCAATGTGTGTGGGTTTACTTTGACTGATGTATAAAGATCAATTGAGTTTCCTAACAGTAGTCTGGATACAAGCAGAACAGCATTTCACAGCACTGCTGTGCTTCGTTTGATTGCATTCCTGTGCTTTGGCTGGAGCCAGCTTAAAGGGCTAGAAATGTTGGGGCACCCTCACCAGAGTCAACGTTGAAATAAAGTTTGGAAAACTAAATTATATACAGTAAAATGATAACGGATTTATGCTGTGGTTTGCCAGCATTTAGACATTTCTAGAAGTCTTAAGGTGCCTGACTTAAAAAATGTAGCACGCTACTCTGATCCACATAAATCCTGCCTTGTGCATTTCGATCTGGCACATTCTACAAACAAGCTTTCAATTCTTTGTTGAGATTATTAGCTTTTCTAATCTTGAGTGGTGGTCTGTCTGTTTTTTTGATTTCTGAATAACCAAAGACATGCATTTGACAGACAGTTCTAATCTGTCAGCAGTTCTCCTAGACTGATGAGTCTTTCACTGCCTGCATGCGGTTGTTGTGGTCAAGCTGGTTTGAGCTAATGTAGCTCCACAGCCTCAGAATGATTACATGCTCATATATAACCAAGACATTTTTTGTTCTTTCTGGAAAGGACAAAGGGACATCCCCTAGAAAGTGTCCTGAGGGTATCAGGTGATTCTTAATAGATAGGTTTAGGGTTACGTATTGGTTTAAGGTTAGGTTTTAGGGCCGGGGTTGGTTCAGGTTAGGGTTGGGGTTGGGTTGGTTTTGGGTTAGGGTCAGGGTGGCTTGATTTCGTAGAGTTGTTGAACTCTGGATGTGAAAGGTGGGAGTGCTTGGCAAATACCCTCTAATCATCTGATGCCTTCAGGCCACTTGCTAGGGGGTATTCCTTTATGCTGCATAGGCTATCCCACTTTAGATTTAGCTTCCAGCCATGTGACAAGGAATGTGTTGTAACACTACATTTTAGGGGTGGGGGAAGGGAGGAAACCATTATCATGCCAAGTGGGGATGGAGTGTGTTCTAATTAAGTGGCAGTGATATCCATGGTATTAAGAATTGCACAGTGAATATTATTTGAAGCAAATGATACAGAATAGTGGGGTATTTGTTCATTTATTTATTTATTTTTTATGTCTACTGCAAACTGGACTGGATATAGTAAAACCGTTATTACAATGCGCCCACTGTTTGTGGTGTGCTGTGAGGAATTTCACCTCACTTGCCGTGAGGCGCCAGCCAGCCTGTGTGGTGGTGTAACCCAACACGTATGGCCAGAAGGAATATTCTGTTTTAGTTTTGGCCTGGGCTCCATCTGGTAACAAAAAAAAAAAAAAGTTAGCTTACCTTGGACAGCAGAGCAATTCACTGAAATTGCAGTAGCAAACAATTTCACAGCCTTCACCCTCCCAGAAATGGTCCTGCAGAGCCTTTTCGATAGGTCTAAGCGGCTCAATTCCATTAGGGATAGTGTGACAGTTTCGGTCTTTTAAAATCTTCTTGTAACATGACAGACGACTGGAAGGAATCGCATCTATTGCCAGGAATCCAACCAAGAAAGCAAGAATCGCTAGCGGTGCCTTCATTTTCTCACACTGAGGAGGAGTTAAGGTGTTATAGTAACAGCAAAATAAATTTACAGTATGAAAAAATATCACTGCAAACATTCGGTTACAGAAAAACGTACCCTTAATAAACATGGCATAACATTTTCTTTATATATTATATTACTATTATGGAAACGTTAAGTGAACCAATAGCAAACTGTACGCTGTGCTGTAAGCTACAGAATATTTGGTGGTACTGTATTCGTAATAACATCGCGTACACATACATACTTAGCGGACATAACAGGAGAGACAGTTTAATAATGGTCCAGGCGTGTGGATGCCAAATGCATATCACCGTTTCATCGAAGAAAAACTACAAACATGCTTTTACAATATGAAATACAAAAAACTTCAGCGTTCATTACATGTTAGACGACAATACAAAAATAAACGTGCACTGGTAACAAATAATGCATTGGTCCACGTGTTAACTATTTGTTTCTCCTTACCTTTGATAAACAAACAGGGAATTGTACCAGTGTGTCCCTGGTGGTCTAGTATTCCCACCCCGGGTGGGCTAGCTATTATATCCGATCTATAGTATATATATATATATATATATATATATATATATATATATATTATATATATATATATATATATATATATATATATATATAATATAATTTATTTCCTGCATATATGTAAACTAGAAATAGAAAATACCTACCTTTTACTGTGCAGTGCTCTCTTCAGGGGTGATAACAGATTACTGAACGCATTTCTTATACATATGGGTTTATATTTAAGAATGTACAAACGGGTCTTTGTCTTGTTCAGTTACCAGTCAAGACTGACAGGCTCTCTCATTGCTATCCAGGAACTGGGCATGGAGTGAAACAAGTATAGTACCTCCTTGAACAAGCTTGCTCTTTAAGAAATAAGTTACACCCAGTGAATCAAAACACAACTGATCCACACAACATGCCATACATTGAGCCTGTGGGGTGCTAGATTCATTCCAACCCACAGGAAAGTGCATACTTAGTGAACTGTGTAATATTTGTAACTCTGGGGTAGGTGGTTTTCTACTGAAGGTCATTGTTCATTATTATTATCCCATCTTGCAATCGGTTGCATTTTGTATGCCTTTAAAAACTGGTGTGGATGTACAGTGCTTGTTAGGGTTACAGTATGGGCCTATTCATTGAAAGACATATTCAATGTGTGTACATATTTTACACATAGGATGCCTTAACACCACTATACCAACAGTAAGGGCACATTAAAATGGCTTCATGAACTGATAAGAAAAGAAAGAAAAGAAAACTAATTTCTGGCACAGTAGCCTACACTTTCCTGGCAGCCTGAATCCAACCCATTGCCTTCTAATTGTAATTGTACTAACCAACAGGTTAAAATAATCCTGGACATAGAAAAGTGTATATAGAGAGGCATTTTAAAGATTATAGTAAATGGCTAATCCAAAGTGTAATCTTAGGAAAAGTCTTGTAAAAGCACAAAACATTTCACGTACCTTAACTAGACACAGAGAAAAGGTTTTAATAACTAAGTATTTTAGTCACACGCAACTAAAGAAAACAAACTCTCAGGTTCTATTGTTAAAAAAGTCAATGCTATTTTCAGTATGGTTACTATCAGGAGAATGAACCTTGCCTTTTAACAAAAACTAAACTGACTTCGAAGTTCATATGCTCTTTGATCAGGTACAGTTGAGCAAATCTCCCTCCTAGCCCTGCTCCCTCCAGCAGTGCCTTTGCCTTTGTGTTTGGTTCATGCCACAAAAGATTCAGACTTGCTGGCCGTTAGTCTTTGTCACTGCAAAGGAGGTGGAAACTGCTGATTAAGCCCTTTGTCCTATACAATGCCCATACCCTAAAAAGCATGGCTTGGTTTTAGCCTCAGGAGTTTGTATTGATCCTTGATTAAGAGTACATAAACACCACACCCAATACATATAAAATGTATACAATGCCTATAGTCAGTCTCAAAACCCAAGGAGCCCAGTCTAGTCTGTACTCTAAGATATCTAACATATCAGTGCTCTAGTTTAGGTAGTCTTCATTGTACAGCTGAGTACAATCTGTTATAAACTTACATGGTCCTATAATCTCTTGTACTTTTGCAGTCAAGTTAATACACTGTAAGATTTATGGATAAAGTGGAAAGGCAATGCAGGCATTACTCACCTCACCTCCACATATCTCTTTACATACATTACAATACATTAGCACCACAACACATAGAACCAGAGAAAGAAAGAGGTTCAGTAGCAAACATTAATACTTATTTTTAGTTTATACAAGTAGTTCATCTATCCCAGTAGTTAAAAAGTCTACAGAAGAATTAAAAAGAAAATACCTCCTTCTGGGGACAAACTGGCATATGGTCCTGCATACCATTTTAATTACCCATTTTGTTCCTTTTTAAATGTCGTAGCAGCTCTTTAGTGACCCTGTCTATGAGTCTGTTAGCACCATCTGGTGGTACTTTATTGCAAAGACAGGAAAATATCAAAACAACAGAAAACGCACGCGGAACAATATAACGTTTCTATTATTTTTATTATGTCTGTTTATTGATACATACATGCCCGTGCCCGTTCATTGTTTTCTTATCTTTAAAACATCTCTGAAATTGACATTTGGTCAGCAGGTATTACAGAGTCCACACTTTAGTTATCTGTGCTTAACACATGACGACTCTTGGAGGAGAGAACAACTGTACAATGCTGTTGAAATTATGAAAATGTATTACAAAAGAAAAGGTTACTTGTGCACTTGTACTGGTATCTGTGGAAATTGTACAACAGCTGACGGAACAAACTGATTTTACGCCGTTAAGACCACATTTTAGTATTAATATTCCTTACTTTTTTTTTTTTGGATGGATCACACACAGCCTGTCGTTTTAGTGTGTATTGTCTCATACACTACTGCTTATTTACAATAAACAAAGACTTTAGTGTTCAGAAGTATGGTCCCTTATAAAAATTGACACTAGTAAAACCACAGCAAAAACAATTACCATGGCAACCACGGTAATGGTAAAACCATAGAATAACAATAGGTAACGCATAGTAACACCGCAAATTGTACAACAGCTGACGGAACAAACTGATTTTACGCCGTTAAGACCACATTTTAGTATTAATGTGGTCTTTTGAGGATGCAACATCGATAATGGATAATTGCAAAGCATATGACATGGTTTATTTAGATTTCCAGAAAGCTTTTGACAAAGTCCCGCACAAAAGATTAATTCTCAAACTGAACGCAGTTGGGATTCAAGGAAACACATGTACATGGATTAGGGAGTGGTTAACATGTAGAAAACAGAAAGTACTGATTAGAGGAAAAACCTCAGAATGGAGTGTGGTAACCAGCGGTGTACCACAGGGATCAGTATTAGGTCCTCTGCTATTCCTAATCTACATTAATGATTTAGATTCTGGTATAGTAAGCAAACTTGTTAAATTTGCAGACGACACAAAAGTAGGAGGAGTGGCAAACACTGTTGCAGCAGCAAAGGTCATTCAAAATGATCTAGACAAGATTCAGAACTGGGCAGATACATGGCAAATGACATTTAATAGAGAAAAGTGTAAGGTACTGCACGCAGGAAATAAAAATGTACATTATAAATATCATATGGGAGATATTGAAATTGGAGAAGGAATCTATGAAAAAGACCTAGGAGTTTTTGTTGACTCAGAAATGTCTTCATCTAGGCAATGTGGGGAAGCTATAAAAAAGGCTAACAAGATGCTCGGATACATTGTGAAAAGTGTTGAATTTAAATCAAGGGAAGTAATGTTAAAACTGTACAATGCACTTGTAAGACCTCATCTTGAATATTGTGTGCAGTTCTGGTCACCTCGCTATAAAAAAGATATTGCTGCTCTAGAAAGAGTGCAAAGAAGAGCGACCAGAATTATTCCGGGCTTAAAAGGCATGTCATATGCAGACAGGCTAAAAGAATTGAATCTGTTCAGTCTTGAACAAAGAAGACTACGTGGCGACCTAATTCAAGCATTCAAAATTCTAAAAGGTATTGACAGTGTCGACGCAAGGGACTTTTTCAGCCTGAAAAAAGAAACAAGGACCAGGGGTCACAAATGGAGTTTAGAAAAAGGGGCATTCAGAACAGAAAATAGGAGACACTTTTTTACACAGAGAATTGTGAGGGTCTGGAATCAACTCCCCAGTAATGTTGTTGAAGCTGACACCTTGGGATCCTTCAAGAAGCTGCTTGATGAGATTTTGGGATCAATAAGCTACTAACAACCAAACGAGCAAGATGGGCCGAATGGCCTCCTCTCGTTTGTAAACTTTCTTATGTTCTTATGTTCTTAAATTACTACCACTTTAAAGGAGTTATCAGTTGATGTCTCAAAAATAGATAATCATGTTTCAATAAAACGTTGTAGAAGTTTAAAGCAGGGAAATAAATAAAAAAAAAAAAAAAAAAAGTACTGTTAAGATTCACGATTAATGTATTGATTTGTGTTATATTGCCACCTTGTGTTTAAAGATAGTCGCTCAATTCTGTTTCTGTTTTTTTTTTTTTTTATTATTCTTTTTTTTATTGTTTCTGCTCTTTACTTACGGTTTGAACAAAGTTTCAGTTTGCGTTTTTTTTTTTTTTTTGAGCCAGTCTTTATAATATAATATGTTATAACTGGTGATCTACTTAATATATAAAAATAAAACTAATAAATAAAAACGAAAATGAAACATGCTAAAGCCATTTATTTTAGCCTATGTTTTGCTGCCACCTGGTGTTCATATGTTAACATTAGTTTGTATGGTTTCATGACACTTGTGGGTCTTCCCTGAAGTTTAAGGCACTGTTAAGAACCACTGCAATTAAAAAACAATTAAAAATGAGTCTTTAGTGCAAGAATATTTGTGAATATGAAGGCAAGATAAAGTTAGCCCCATGTTTTATGGTACTAAAACATGATTAATGGGAAACTGTTTGCTGCATTCCTCCATAGTTTACAGCTCTTCTGCACACCAGACAAATATTTCAGCTACATGTACTGCAGCTGCTACTGATCTCTTATTAGAGGTGTTGCAAGAACCTGTAGACTATAAGGTTCTTAGTATCCTTCAAGAACAATGTAAATACATTGGCAGCTGTCCTAGTGACAGGCAGACTTTCTATGCTTCATCCAACCACTCCATAATAATCAGTTTTACAGTTTCAATACGGAATCCATCATTATTTGCGATACTTGAAGCTATACTCTGCAGTAAAAGTACCTGTCAGAGGCTTGCCTTTAATCAGAAATCTACATGTCACACATTGTACATAATCCCCCAATTACAAGAATTACACTCAATAGTAAGAAAGCGCAAATAATTCAAGTTACAAAAAATAAGGCTTGAATTGGCATCCTGTGTTTTCATTCTTGTGCCTTCATTCTTGTCTTGCTTGCAATTCATTACCTCTTAAGAGAACCACGACTGTCTACAAAGGTTCACAGTTTTAATGAGAGACTCTCTGCAATCTGTATGCTATTTTGCATACTGATGTTTCCAATATGTTTGCAAAGTCTTCCCCACTATACTGTGGCTTTTCGTTAGGTTGTTGACTGTAATTCACTTTGGGTTCTTATCCTTTAAGAAGTAAGTGGTGAAAAACCAAAGTGAGGGAAGCCTTGTTTTCAATTGACAATGTGACTAACCTCAATAACACTAATGATTTGATTATTCTAGCACTCCTTGTAGTTGTTTCATACAGGATAATAAAAAAAAGAACAGTGCTAGGGAAATAGACAGGGCATTAATGATGTATTCAACTATCACTCATCATTTTAGATAAGCATGGCAAAATTCTAGACCCAGTACTTGGGCTGCACAATCAATCGCCTAAAGGTGTGATTTTGTGAGACAAAACAGCCCTGGACATTCTCACTTTACAAAACAGATACGAACATATTAATATGGTACTGAGAATTTCCAATGGTGTCTTGAAAATATCTGCTTTTTTATCTTTGAGTATGTTCCAAAACTGTAGACTGTTTGGAAAAAAATAAGATTGTAACAGACTTGTGCGTGGTGGAAAAACTGGCACTCTGAGCAGCGTGTTGTGTGCTAAAGCTTACAACAGTGATAAAGAGCCTGGGGACTCTGAGGTTAGTAGCAAGCCATAGGAAGTGAATAGTGAATGACACCCCTGAGGTCCAGCCATTTGTAATATATGTAAAGGGAACCCCAAAGGGTCACAGAAATATTATATAGTTTCACTTTAGCACAGGAACAGCTGCATAGGGGTAAGGACAGGGTCATATTATTGTATAATATTATAATATCCCCAATCTTTCTCTTTTTTTAAACAGGACAGCCTTAGTGTCTATAAACCCTGTGAGCCCTAAATGTAGTCCTTCATCTGCTTGACTGCTTGCATTTTCTCAAGTGTGACTTGATTCACATGAGAGCTGAGCTTTGTGTTTTTATGTCCCGAACCTCTGGAACTTTCCCTGGACATTTAAAGGAGCCTGACTCACTACAGATGTTCAAATCAGGATTTTAAATCGACTTTCTACAAGAGTTACTTGCTGCTCAGTATCTCTCAATTGTTGTGTTGAATGCTCTAAATGTGATATAAATTCAATTATATTTTTTAACAATTTTTTTTTAAAAGAATATGTTTCCAGTCAAACAGTTTTGTACACTATTGGCTATTCCCCACCAAAAACAGAAAATAAAAACGTTTTAAATGGCTATTTAAAACCTAGACTGCTGTATTGATATTTTGGCTGTCGGGAAAAGTGATTTTTTTGTTTTTTTAGTGGTGCATTAGAACAAAAGCTTTTACTCACAGAGCATCAGTTAGTCAATCATAAAGCAAATGAACTGGGCAAAAGCAGACTGTAGAAAGTAAGGATTGACTAATAATGTAATTAAATGTAGCCCCTGCTCAATCCCTGGTTGGTAAAGTAGGTCCTCAGGATGTTTCAAGGGGTCATTTTAAATGTATTTCATGAAGACCTGCCTGTTTGAAATGAATGTTTCAAAGAAAAACTGCACATTATAACAAAACACCAAAACCGGCTTTCCATCTTAAATTATTAAGGAAAACAGTTATTTTAATGCTTGCTGATGTGGAAATTAGGTGGGTAGCCTGAAAATGTAATAATGACTACAATCTTTGAGAACAAAGAAAAGAAATTATGGCACACAGACATTTTTAATTAAGTGGGGTTGTACCCTCTATAAAAAGTATTTAGCTGTTTCCTACAGTACCACAGCACACAGCTAAAAGGAACCACCAGCAAGTAACTGCACAACTTTTCTTGTCGTGGTGACACGGAAGTAATGAGAAACATGCACAAAGTAGGTGATAATGCAACGTTTACTGATCCCCGAGTTTGCAAGGTGGAGAAAGTGCAATAAACTATAGCTTACTCACTCAAGTGTTAAATGTTCAGTAATAAAAATCTCACGGTTTTGAATTGAATAACTGACGATTCTGAAATTAAAGTATGATTTCTGTATAACAGCTTGAAGGTTTTGGAAGTGTTTGTGTCTTAAAGGGATATCATTTACACTTCACATTTTATCAATTTTTTTTTTAAATGTCTTACTTGAGTAATTACAGTATTATATTCTCTTTCTATGATTTTTGCAATCATTCTGAGTAGTGTATTATAATTATTTGAGCAGTTATTCAAATAGCGTGCTTTCCTTTTAAATAATTCTCTGTTAATGTGCTTTGACTGAGGATAGGGGGAGGAGGGATGTTTTGTTGTTTTGAATTAGTGTATTGTACTTCTCATTTAAAAAAAAAAAAAAAAAAAAAAATGTAAAAAGAAACATAGCATTTGAGTAGTTGCAACAGAAACCACTTTTAATTTCAAACACCAGAAACTAAGAAAATGAAATACTCTTCAATATGATGCACGTTCTTGTTCATTAAGTGTTGTTTCAGCTAAGATCACTATTGAACATGACTACTAATTATTTAAATAAATAAGAATTAATAATAATTAACTAAGTTAACTAATTATTCTGAAAATGTAATCCTTTAAAGTGAGTCGATATTAGTGCAACATCACCAATTACAAAAATAAATACTGGAAAAGCATTTGTGCTTTGAACTGGATATAATTCGGATACATATGGAAATCTGTAACGCTTATCTACTGTAAATATATGGCCTCCTAAATAGGGGGCGCTCTATGGTATCCAACTACACCAAAACCTGTTTAATAAGGAAGAATACCTCACCTTATCTTAAACTTAGCAACTTGTGTAGCCTTAATGCTCCGAAAAAAAAAAAAAAAAAAAAAAAAAAAAAACAGGATGTGTTCGAGGGAAAATCAGTCTCAGTGAGAGTAGATGTACTACAGTACACCTTCGTAACAAGCCTGTTGCCGCGAAAGGACAATCAAAATGAACGGTAAACTGTTGGATAATGTTAATTAGATAATATTGTGAATAAAAGTAGAATTACATTTATCTGTTCGTCTCGTGTATGCGGTATTCTGTCTTTAATTCGTTAAATAATTAAAACTCAGTACAAAAAGCAAAAATCCCAAATTGAAGCAAAACGTTTATATCAAATCAACCCGACATGAAAAGTTAATCAGATCCTCAAGTATTTATTTTTGTTTTGTTTTCTTTAATCAATTGTGCTGAGCAAGCCAAAAAAACAGTGCTTTTTGACATCCTACATTCACGACAGATACACGCCTCTTTTCAAACGATCAATATAGTTTCCAGATTTGTTGCAATAAAAATGATGTTCGCTTCGGAGGCATAATTACATACACGTTCTTATTAAGACAAAAGAGTTGACTTCACTGTGAGGTGGCATCATGTGCTTACAGACCGAGATGTTTACAGTGTGTGTATATTGTAACAAAAATCCTTAGCGCTGTAAGAATGAGCCTTCAGTCGATTCAGGAACAAACTCGATATTTATTACACTAACAAATGATCAAAGATAACACTATGTAACACAATTTTTGTTCCTGGGTAGTAAGTGTTATTTCCTAATTGCTTATGCCTCAAAAGTATAGAAAATGGCTATTATTCCCCACAAACTTTGCTTTTGTGACCAGGACAGTGATATTTCAAAATATCACTATTTCCAATGGGAAAATGGGAAAATGTGTGTCTTTTTGTTCACATAAAGTCAGAAAAAAAACAACATATGAATCCAAATTAACATGTATTTATACTAAAGTAATACAAAAATGACTACAAAAGATTTAGAAGTGAGTAGTTTTTCGAGATTTACAATTATGCTGTATTTACATTGTATAATTGTAAATCTCGAAAAACTACTCACTTCTAAATCTTTTGTAGTCATTTTGCTTCGGCCGTAATTTTATTTTATAATCAATAAATAGTTCAGAACAGTATACAAAATAAAGCAGTTAAAAAAACTGACATCAACAATCCACATTGTCTGGGCATAATTAAGGTCAATTAAACACATTTATACATAAGTCCAAATACTATCGAGAAAGGATTTAAAATAGTTAAACTCGGACTGGACGGTTATTGACGCTTTCTCCAGTTAACAATAAAGCCCAAGTGAAGGTGCGCTGCAAACACCTATAGACTGACAAGGAACTAACAGAGCAGACACTTTTTAATTTACAAAACATTTGCACGATTAACTTTTAAAAAGCTAAACCAAGACAATTGAAGAATGGCATTTCAGTTACAGACAAAACGAGAAAGCAGGCAGCATGAGTTGTCAGTCAGTGTATGTAACACACCTTACTACGTACCCAGGATTTTTAATCGGTAGAGCCAAAGCGAAGAAAACCTCATGCAAATTAACGAAGAAAAATAATTGTGTCTTGTTCAAAACGAAAGTGTGGAAGCCGTCTCAATACCCCAAACAACTCACGCTTCCACCCTTTCTCTAAACCAGTTCCACGCTTCACTCGAGCTGCTCGTAGTTCACCTTTCCTGTCTGCCAGAATCAAAACAGTCCCTTTTATTGTGGCTTTAATAATCAGCTACTGCTGTGGGAACAAGAGACGACAATGAGGAACAAGGAGATTAATGAACTTCAAAGGGTGGATCTTTAACAAACAATTGACACAGGATGTGCACGTTAAAACAAATCAAAAAGTGATCATAAAGAAAATATACAAACTAAAATACAGAAACTAAAATCATAGCGAATAAGATAAATCAAACCATGAAAACAAACCCGTTAACGTACACATTAATTACATTCAATCCTATGTATTAAAAGGCACACTTAGTACACAGTTATATTAAAATCAAATCGTCTGTTTACTATTCCATACATAAGATTTATGTTCATTTACAGATCTTCATTACAGTCAGGTGATTTTCTTTATTCCACAGCCAGTTAATGGGGGTGAATGGGTTGGTCCAAAACATACAAGGGCCCCACAGTACCCCCATTTTGAGTTGGAAGTTATGTAAAGTAAAACATGTTCATTGTCTAATGATAGATATACACATGCAGGGCATATCTATTGACTGTTTATTAACATGCAACTAAACTTCAGCTGATTATTAATCACATATTAATGAAATCCTTATTTACGACACTCAATATAGCGTTACCAAGGAGCGCTGTTGCAAAAGAACGGAACATCAGAATGATCTACTGTTACTCCCCACAAATGGTGCAAATCAGTGGCAAAATGGCAGGGGCCATTTGAGATCCAATGAAGGACAGGAAGGGTGGATGATTTTCCTTTTTTTATCACAAGTGGGCTAAAAGTATGCCTACACAGATTTGAAAGTGTGTCTGATCTACTTTTAAACCACTCACCATTGCTGGTAACTGGTTGAAACCCAGTCGTTTTGCACTAGATAGAAATAACTTTTCTGTAAGTGTGCTCAGCCCATGCTAGACCCATGCTAGATCAGCACTGTTCTAATAAAAGAGCGCCCAGAGCATGGAAAGAAAATTGTAGATTTCCTGAGAGTTCTCCCACCTTCTCCACACCCTCACACCCTTGTTCCTGGCTCAGAAAAGTTTTCATAGTCTCTTCCTATTTATAAACATGCTTGTATCCATGTCACCCTAAGAGCCAAATACAGAACTGTGACAGAGAGTGAATCTTCCTGACCTGTGAGGGCACTGTGTAACAGGAACAGTGTACCCCATACAGGATGGTTTGGCATTTCATTCCAGGATCAATCGGAAGGCAGCCATCCAAGAAGGGGGCGCAGCCACTATAGTAGAAGTCATCGCCTTAGTGCAGTAGGCGATGTGTCAGTCACGGATTGGAGGATACGTGATTGGCCGTGCCACCGAAACAGGGCTTGACGGAGGGTATTTAGGGGAAGTGGCTGAGCTAGCTGTTCTTTTGTTATGGTTGCGAGAACCGCTGAAGGAGAGTAAAAAGTACCGTGAGTGTTTAGCATTTGTTTGTTTTGTCATTTCTAATTGTACTTGTTTGTTCTTGTTAGATGGCTAACATGATCCGGAGCTGTCGCTTAAGGCCAGCACCAAACCCAGACAACGCTTCACCATTGTGCACGAATAAATTATATTTCACCCCTTGCACGTTAGCATTCTGGTCTTGTGATAGTGTGCGTGTTTAATACTGTGTTTATTATTTCTGGACTGTAATCCGTGGTTTAATAGTGCAACAGACATTGCTGTGTGTTGCCTGGGATTATTATTTGCGGTCATAATGACCTGGATTACAAATTGGGTAAAATAAAACATTGTTTGGACTGTGAACTTATGTGTTTGTCATTACTTGAGCACCGCATCTCCTCTACACCTGTGCACTGCCACAAGAAAACATACTGATTTTATTACATACTTGTAGCAGCAGCAGCAGGTTATAAATGATGGGATAATATTTTTAACGTTGATAATGTTTTAAAGAAAACGCCTATTGGCATTATATTTTCAATATTTGTTTTTAAACCATAAGTGTTTAAACTCATTTAATTGTGCTTAACATTAAACTCCTTTAACAGTAACATATAAAATATTTGAGGTTTATTAGCTTACCTGAAAACAGCTGCTTTATTGAACTATTTTCTAGTTTATAGCAAAGTATAATGAAAGGTGGTACTGTTCTGATGAAAAAATTCAGTAAAAATTCCAAGCATAGGAGGACATATACTAAATACATCACTGCAGAAAAACATGCCAACAACACGTGTTAACATTTTATAAGTTTTAGTTTTTCCAACACTGGAACAGGTCCCAAGTGGCTCAATGTATAAAAGTTCTATGGAGTGCAGGGTGAGTCATGCAAGTGTTCGAAATCAGCCAATAACATTTTCCAAATGCATGGTACATATGACCTTTTTTAAACTTTTGTTAACTAACATTAACTAAAGTTCCTGGCATTAGGACAGATTGTTTCTAAATATGCCAGTGCACTTCTTTATAATTTTTATTTTACAAGTTTTGAAATTAAATCTGGTATAATTGATTTATTGCAAAGTAAAAAGCAGGCCCAACTTGTTTGATGTTTGTTTCAGAAACTGCATCTTGTTCTGCTTAGAACTGCAAAAACAATGGCTAAACCTGAACTTTCTGATGTGCAGTTCAAGTCCATTTTATGGGGTAGGATTAAACTTGTAGAATAATAAAAACAAAAGTATCATTAAACTGACAACAACATCTTAATGGCCTTGAAGCTATGTTGAAATAAGTTATGTAATTACTTTTTTATTTGTTTTGAAGGAAGAACATTATTTTTAGCTTTAATTGACTTGAGATATTGGTACCAAATCAATCAGGTCTGGTTTATTGAGCAAAAGATATGCTGGCAATTAATATATGTTTGAAACTATTTATTGAAATGCAGTTTATCCCTATTGTCATGAAGAATGTACCGTGAGTGGTAATACACTTTAAAATGAACATGGAGGAGGGAAGTAAACTTTACAAATTATGCAATGTGCATTATGTTGAATTAATTACATAGTTTATAAACTACGACCTCATATTCTGTAATACTGTTGTCTACTTACATTAAAAAAAAAAAGAAAACAAAAAAAATCTGTTTAGTCTTAAACCTGCTTTTTACCAATGGAACATGTCTAACCTACCCTTTTAGAATTCTATTTGGAAGTCCTATTATTTCTTGTTTAGATTCTTAAAGGACCAAATACATGATTGTGTCCATTTTATTTTGATTTACATAAATATTACACAATTTATTAGTGAGGTTCCTGGACATAAACACCAATCACTAGTATCTGTATAATTTATGCATAGCTTTTGTGCACCAATCCAGCCTTCAGTGAGAGGCAGTGAGATAGCAAATGATTACCTCACTGTATGAATAAAAGTACAAAACTGAAATTTAAAATGTTATAATCAGCAGAGGCCCAGTGAAAAGACGAAAATCAACTCACAATGACAAGAGGTTCTAGGCTAGCTAAGGAAATACTTTAGCGGTCGTGCACTCCCATTCACCAGGTGGATCACATGTGTGCAGTTGAAACATCTGTTTTCAGTTAAAATGATATTTGGTACCACACGAGTTTAACGCAGTCAGTTTGCACACCTTACTTTGAGGTTGTCTGTTTTACTTGAAATGTCTAGGTTATTTCACTGTCTTTGGGGTCTGATGGAGTGATACAAAGCCATGACTAGGCAGCCCCTTGAAATTCTCATCCGATCTGAGAAGTCAAGCAGATTATAGCTGGACTGATGCTGTTGGCCCAGAAGGGGGCTCTCTTCACTCTACCTTTCAATCAGCACTGGTTGGGCCTGCTGTAAGCAGCATAACCCTTTATAAACCAAACTCAGTTATAAATACATGCCTCAATGGTGACCTTTCCCTGCAAGAAATAGTGTAGAGAAATAAACAGAATGAACTGACAAATCCTAGGTATAACTCTATAGAACATAGTGTGGTTTATTTTCACAGGCAGCTCCGTCACAGTCCTGGCAATCGTCAGGAATTCAAAGAAGTTCTCTTAGACCTGGACCAAGGTGTGATGCAGGCACTCAATCCCATTATCAGGCACTGAAGGCGATAATGATTGAGGCAGGTATTTTGTCCTGCTTTCATGAATGATTTACTAATACCAGGAGGAATTTTTGGAATTGGACATGTTACATAATTACAAGATGTTCTTATATTTATCTGTGTAATCTGTGTAAGACACACATGTAATTGTATTATATAATTGCTGCCTATAATAACTGCTGGATCAATAGCCTGTATCCGTCTTATATTGTCCCAATTAGATGAGTCATTAAGGACATAAAAGCAAGCAGTTGCTAGTAGACCTGTTTCATGAGCTTGAAAAATAGCCAACCAAAAAATAATTATTCAACTTCTTCACAATGGTTAGAAATAATAAATGCCTCATTTAGTTTGCATATAAAAAATATGTTTACCTGTTTAACGAAAAACTCGTAGTTAAATGGTGAACTTTCTTAGCCCTTACATCCCTTGGAGGCAGCTTAGATCGTCTGCATGGTTCCAAAATGTGTTACACTTGGAGGGCGTAGCTGTGTTGCTCCTTTTCTTTGGAACTCACTACCAACTTTTATTAGAGAATCCACAACAGTAGCCAAATTTTAAAAATACCCCTAAGACGCACTCATTCTCTGCTGTATTTGCTTAACTTGTATTAGAAAAAGTTAATTAGACAATGTAAAATATAGAAGACTAAACAAAAACAAATGGATAAATAAACTCAGCACCATGATGCCTGAAGGTTTAAATATAAAGGAACATTATATCATCAACTACAATGTGTGGTGAATGACATCATAATCATATTAATAGATTTAAATAGAAATAAATGACTGTAGTTGCCATGACACCCAAAGTCTATAAGTACCTCCACTGTTTGTTTTCAAACATACTTTCCCTTGACAAAAGGAATGTAAATATACTGAAACGTTGGGAAGATGGCTCTTTTGAGCAATAACTTATATTGTATGAAACTCAATTATTCAATTATACTGTGTGTGTCTATATATATATATATATATATATATATATATATATATATATATATATATATATATATATATACATACACACACACACACACGCTGCTGTGCAAGTCTTAGACATGTTGTATTTTTCTACTCTGATCTGTTATAAGTATGAACAATTTACTCAAAGCCTCCACTAGTGTTTTCTACTATTACAACAACCTTGACTTGCATAAAGAAGGAAAAACATTGAGTAAAATAGCTTGCATCGCTTGATTTTCAAGGTGTGGTATCCGAAGCATAATCAACAAGTACAGAGAAGCATCATCTGTAATTGACAAACCCAGGACTGGATGACCCAAAAAGCTGTTAACAAGGATGAGCAATACTTGAAGATAATATCCTTAAGGAATAGAAAGAAGACAAGAGTTGAATTGATAACAGAACTGGCAGAAGGCACAGGTGTTATTGGCCATTTATCAACAGTCCAAAGCACCTTTGACCATTGTTCCATAGTCCAATTTGTGTTCTTGTGCATATTTTAGCCTTTTAGCCTTGTTCCCCTTTCTTAACAGAGATATTCTTACTGCAACACATTCTTTAAGTCCTGATTTCAAGAGTGACCTTCCTACTGTTGATTTGATGGACAACGACACCTGTACAGATACAGATGAAACATAGGAACTGGTTTATTAAACTCAGGTGGAGCAGTGCGAATGCAACACTAATGTCTGTACACCACTTTGTCTTGGCACAGTGTTTTCCCTGCTTGTGTATATGGTGCAATTATAATGAAGCCAGATGCAATACATGTACTAAGTAATTAATCAATTCTCATTTCACATTTTTCTTATGGCTTTTCTTTGCCTTGTGACAGTTTTGCTTAAATAGCATACATGCTTCAATAATAAATTTCAAACATAGCTATTAGCGTAATTACACTGAATAGCGCCTGTTTGCGCCAGTTAGTAAATTAGCCCCATATTTTTTTTTTTTTTTTTACGATGTGCTGTTGTTGTGTATATGTGACGTTATGATGTTCTTGTCTGGTGTGTGTGTGTCATTCTATTGTGTATGTGTGTGTGTGTGAGGGTCTGGAACCAACTCTCCAGTAATGTTGTTGAAGCTGACACCCTGGGATCCTTCAAGAAGTTGCTTGATGAGATTCTGGGATCTATAAGTTACTAACAACCAAATGAGCAAGATAGGCCAAATGGATTGTATATGGATTCACATTACGTGGAATTGTGATCTGGGTTTCCGGGATTCCAGGTTGGGACCCGGGTAGGAGCACCAGTGTCAAAGGGGCTTTGGTTATCCTGGTGCAATTACAAGGGTCAAAGGGACAAATGAACTAGGTGTGAAAGGGCCCTAAGTTTAACTGGATATTATGCAAGCTTGCATTCTTTGGCCTTCACTGACATTACAAAAAACAAGGTAAAATATGAGTTACGTAAGGGCAGTTAACTTGTTTAATTTGACTATTTTTACAGTGTTGCTTTTTTACACTGCTAACTGCTTAATTATGTTGGAACCACCTAAATCATGTTTATATTTACACACACATTTTTTGAGCTCCTGATCTTCACATATACATTTACCATCATACAACATCAGTAATTCCACTCATTGTCTTTGCAGAAACTTGAAACCTGAAGCCATGGATGAGTCTTCTATAGTTCCCAATGCCCTTGTTTTCTTATTGTTTTACTTTACCCTACATTGAAGAAGTATTTTGTAAGTAACAGAATTGTTTTTAACCAGTTCATATTCTGTCTTGTTAAATGGGTGAATGTGCTAGTTGCATGGATGGATTGGGATCTAACTTCAGAATTGCTTGCCTAAATCTGATGACATTTTACAGTGAGTATATGGAGGGTTCTTCAAGTGCTCCTATTGAGGTTTTCTAAGAATCCCCTAACAAAAGGGGCTAGTGGAAGTAATTGTAGGTGTGCTTATTTACTATAGTTACCTTATTAACCACATGTGAGTTAGGGCTTCTATAAACACCCAAGCATTAGTATCCCTGACATATGCAAAGGGTAAAATATAATGAGAAATGTAGTTTTAATATTTATATAATTTCCAGGAGATATGTAGAGCTGAAGAAAGTCAGGAGGTGGCCCTCAGTCTTCCAAAAAACATTATCTAAAACATACGTTTGCAAAGTTGTGCAAAGCAGAACACCTTCAAAAGCACTATAAAAAGCATGCAAGCACCAGCTTTTATAAAGACCCATTCAAGTATGTGATAAGTTTGTGAACTTACTCACTAGTGAAAAGAATAGTATACTCACAGCAATTAAGCACAAGTTGGAGAGATATCTTGAAAAGGCACACACTGATCCACAGATTCCCTCTGATATTCCACTTACTAATGCACCAGAGTACCAAATGGTATACTTTGCTTCTAAGTGTAATTTCAGTTTTAAATCTGGAGAGTAAGAAACACACATAGACACACCCATACAGAAAGCTGGTATCCCAGGATTTCTGGGATGCTTGGAGAATGTCAATGTGATCTGGCAACAGATTCAGACTGCAAAAAAGGAGACTTAAGAGCTCCATGTAACATTCCTGGATTTAGTTAATGCATATGGCTAAGTGCCACATAAGCTCATTTGGGCTGCATTTTACTTCCACTCTATCGTTCATTCTTCTACTAACAATCCCAGTAAACTCTTCTCTAACTTCTCCTCCCTCCTTAGCCGTCTATCTCAGCTGGCAACGTTTCTCCTGCAAAATTACTGACATCCACATATGCAAGCTCTTCAATACCTCACCTCCTTCCCCACTCAGCCCCTGTCCTCTGGAACCCCTACTAATCTACCCTTCTTCTCCTTCTCGCCCCTCTCGGACTCTGACCTTTGCTCCCTGCTACAGGGCAACAAACCCACCATTCGTGCTCTGGACCCCCTCCCCACGCACCTTTTCCAGGCTACTGCCCCTGCTCTACCGCCTTTCATTTCCTCTCTTCTCAACACCTCTCTATGCTGCTTTCAAACAAGCCTGGATCACCCCATCTTAAAAAAACCTTCCCTTGATCCCTCATCCCTTCAGATCTACCATCCTGTCTCCATTCTCCCTTTCCTCTACAAAAACCTTGAGCAAGCGGTACATCACCTGCTGTCTGTGTTCCTGTCAAAATATTCTCTGCTCGACCTCCTCCAATCCAGTTTTCGCCCGGCACACTCCACTGAAACTGCTCTTCTCTCCATCACTAACATTCTACTCTCTGCCCGTGCCGCCTTCCTCTCCTCTGTTCTAATTCTCCTCGACCTCGTTGCTGTCTTTGACATAGTTGACCACTCTATTCTCTTGTGCTCCCTTGCTGACCAGCACTGCACTTGCCTGGTTCTCCTCCTACCTCTCCATGTACTGGGTGTCCTGGCTCACCCTCTACCTTGTGCTATCTTTTGACAGGTGTCCCCAAACGCCTCCTGTTTTCTCTCTACACCCGGTCCCTGGGTCCCCTCATCTCCTACCACGGCTTCACATATCATCTGTATGCTGATGATGCCCAGATTTTCCTCTCCTTTCCCCCCTCTGACTCACATATCTTCTTCTCTATCTCTAGCTGTCTCTCGGCCATCTCCTCCTGGATGCACTCGCATCATCTTAAACTCAATCTCTCCAAATGAGACCTCCTTTTCTCCCCCCTTTTCCTCCCCTACTGCTGATCTCTCTATCTCTTCCTCTTGAATCCACTATCCTCTCTCCCTCTCCCTCATCCACGAAGAACCTCAGTGTCACCCTCGACCCTCCCTCTCCAACTCTCAGCACATCTTGTTGCTTTTTCCTCAGCAACGTACACAGAATTTGCCCCTTTCTCACTAACTACTTCACACAGTTCAGGCCATGGTACTGTCCCATTTTGACTACTGCAACTCCCTCCTGGCTGACCTCCCTTATTCCGCTATCCATCCGCACCAGCTCATTCAAAACTATGCTGCTCGCCTTGTCTTTTCCTTTCCTCATTTTTGTCATGCTACTCCACTTCTCCACTTCCTCTACTGGCTCCCTATCACCACTCGCATCCAGTTCAAAATTCTTATACTCCCCTATCGCTGTCTCGACCTTTCTGCTCCCTTCTATCTCCTGACTATTATTTCTTCCTACACCCCCTCTCGCCCCCTCCGCTCCTCCATCCCTGGCAGATTATATATACCCCCCACTGCTTCTCCACCCTTAGCCCTCAGTGGTGGAATGACCTACCCATGGATATCAAGACTTTTCAGTCCCTGACCACCTTCCAGCACCTCCTCAAGACACATCTGTTCAGACAGCATATGTAAACCTCACAACTCCTGACTATACTGGACTATATGGCACCCAGTTGTTCCAGTACTTGTATCTTCTTGTACTTGCACTTAATTGCTCTACACTTTGCTGCATTGTACTATTGCTCTCAATTATAACTATATTTTTTGAATCTTGTACTTGATTTTACTCCTAAAGGTAACCGCATTCACGTTTTTTGTGATTGAAATCGTTCTTATCCATATATTGTACTTACTACTTGCTCTTAATGGAATTTACTCTTATAAGCAAATATTTTTTACTATAATTTAAACGCTCTTGGTTGAAATCACTCTAAAACATAATTATTTACTGTATTTATAGATTCTGTTATTTGATTTTGCTCTTATTTACTTCTGACTTTATGGTATTTCATAACTGCTCTTATCTGTAATGTGATATTTTGTAACACTGTAAGTTGCCCTGGATAAGGGTGCCTGCTAATAGATAAATAAATAATTACGTAATAATAATAATAATAATAATAATAATAATAATAATAATAATAATAATAATAATAATATATTTTTTTAATTTTTATCATACCCAGTACTATAACAGGGTTAGTGAAATCTTACTTTAGGGACTTGCAGTTCTGTTTTTCAACTCCAGAGTTTACCACTACTTGACAGTTTCTCAACTGGCCTTCACCATGGCAATATAAGTCATTATTTGTGCCTCGAAATTGGTAGTAGGGCGAGAACGTGCGGCTTCTGGCATGCAGCTGTTCACTTAGAGCATACATGCATGACATGACCACTATGACTTCAAAGGTTGCCTGCATCAATAGGTTACTTGGCAAACTAGCAGATAACATTAGGTGGGCATGTTTGCACTATGGGGCAAGTCTTAGGGGTTTCAGTTTGGCCTTCTTCCAAGGCTGCTGTGGCCACTTACTATGTATGTCAAGAGTAGAGCGACTTGATTAGTTCATACTAAGAAATAGCTGGAAGTTCCACGATGCCTTAGCACGGTAGCACTCTACAGTAAGGGGAAACTGCAGCTGCCAGTCTCAGATCTAATTGCGGAATTCAAGTGTGCTAAGGTTTGACTGGAAATAACACTGATGGAATCGCGAAACAAGTGTGTGAGGGAGGTAGCACCCGTTGTGAGAACTGGGAGAAACTGTTAGCAAAGGACGATGTAGAAAATGCAAAGACTGCCCTTTGTAACAGTGATATCATGGAGCAAGTACAACAGGGAAGAGGAGGCCTTGGTCCCCCAAGATGGCACAAAGCAGCTCCAGCTGAAAGGAGGAAGTTGCTAGTTACTGTAGTGTGTGTGTGACCCTGAGCAAGTCATGTAACCTCCTTATGATCCGTCCTTCAGATGAGATGTAAAACAGAGGTCCTATTGTAAGTGACTCTGCAGCAGTTGTTGATGCATAGTTAACCCCCTAGTCTTTGCAAGTCGTTTTGGATAAAAGTATCTGCTAAAGGACTAATTAATAATAATCACTGCATGACCTAAATGTGTGTGTGTGTGTAGGGGAGAAACCTGCTTGTCTTTTGTGTTCATCACCAGCTCACATGAAGCATATTTTAATAGGATGTAAGGTGGCTGTGAGCCAGGGTTGCTTCACTTTGCGTCATTACCAGGTGCTGCAATGCTTGGCATTAGCACTGGAAGAATGGCGCAATAAGATCAGCAGCTTGCCACCAATATCAACAATAGCTGGCACACAGAGAACAACATTCCTCCAATCAGAAGAGCAACTAACAGAAAAGGTTATTATAACTAAGACTTGCCTGGGACAACTGGAGGCTGCTAGAGTTTGGAGAATGCAGGCAGATGTTGGTCAGCGCCTTATTTTCCCACCGAGGTTGCTAAAACTACACTTTGACTTGACCTTGTTCTGTGGTCAGCCTCAGAACCCCTTGTTCTCCTGGTGGAGCTAACAGTGCTATGGGAAGATTCCATGGAAGAGGCATAAGAGAGGAAGAAACCAGTATGCTGAGTTAACTGCTGAGTTGGAACAGCGGGGTGGAGAGTACAGGTTTATCCAGTAGAGGTGGGGCTGGGATTTACTCGCACACTCCATGACCCGGCTTCTAAGAGATAATGGATTTAGTGATTGTGGATCTCAAAAGAGAGGTAATGGAGGAAGTTAACATCAATGTAAAGGAATGGATGCCCCATTCAGCCCACTCCAGGAGGTTACCATGCTGAGGATCCCTGGAGCCAGTATCACCACTGTTGTGTGTGCTGATGTGCTGGGCCAATAAGAAGTCCGCATTACCTGGTGGAGGAAAAGTGCAGAAGGCAAAAGATATATCCTGGTTGGTGCCCACAGATACTATCTAATTACATCTTGCCGATAGTCGAGTCCAATAGTAGCATGAAGTAAATAACATCTGCTCTCATGTAATAAAAATCATGTCCTTGTATAATAAAGCCCTCCCCTGTGAAAGATATCTAATTGGTCCATGAATTATTTTCCATTGTAACAGTGATCCACTGTGTTTGTGTATAAAAACACAATGTTTTGTTATTATTGTTTACAGCCTGGATGGGGTTAAAATGCCCCATCCAGATACATTTGTGAGAATGTGTGGTCAACAGCGAGTTGAGGGGTAAATCAGGTAATTGATAGCCAGTTGACCCCTTGGCCACAATATTAAAGACCTGCAGCTTTGGTTGAGTGGGGTGGGTTGTCCAGAGGAGGAAAGAGACAAGTAAGAATAGATACTGAAAGTAAACAATTGCTAATCGTGCTAATTTTAAACCAGCACATTACTTGTTTGATTTAGGGTTCACTTTGTTTTGTGTTTTGTCAAATGTTTTGTAAAGTGCTTTGTTTTTGTTTAAATATTTTATTTAATAAAAAAACGAGCGCATTTGCATCTTGCTGCGTAGTACTTGCTTATTGTGTATTCCATTCATTTCCTGGCTTGATGTAACCCACCAAGCCAATCTATGACAGGCCCATAATACTTATATGAAGTATACACAAGTATTGATTTAATAATTGATAACAGACACTGGTCCTGCATAATATTGAAGCAATGTTTGGTAAATGTATAGTCTGTGTTGAAAGCAAACTATTATAAATGAAAAAAAGATGGAGAAAGAAGTACAAGATAAGTCTCACGACAGTAGGTGACAAAGCAGATCTTTACAGCCATGTAATCTAAGAACTTCTTGCTGTTATGCATCTGAAATTGAAGCAGCACTTTAAGAAAAATGGGATTTAAATCCACAGGAGGTTGTGATTTTACAAGTTAAGCTTTACCACATACTTCCTCTAATTACTTCAGTTTCTTCCTTTTCATTTCCTGCCACTAGTAGGAAAGAGATGTTATGTGCACATTCATTAGTACAGGTATGTTTTTGTTACACTGCAGTGATCTTTTAAATAGCTGTTGAATTAAACCCCCTTGTGACATAAAAACACACACATTAACAGCATTCACCAGATTAGCTGCATATGCTATTATTTCTATTACACTACAAGTTAAACCTAAAACCCTATTACCCCAAGACAGAGGATAAACATATTGTATTGCCAAAGTTGCATAAAAGTATAGTTGGGTGAGGTTTGGCAACGTTGATATATAATAGTAGGGTAGGTGTTTTAAAAATAAGAAATAGGTCAATGTAACAGTGTGGCAAAGTGCCCGCCCCTGTGTGTATTTTGTGTTATGTGTTGTGTTTTAATGTTGGTGTATAGTCATTGGTACACGGGATATAAGCATGTCTGTGTAACACAAGTGTTTAAAATGTATATTTGTATTTAGGCACGAGGATTGCACAGCACTTCACATGCAAGTAAAAAGTAATAATATGTGAGCATGGGGAATTGCACTTTATTAATTCACGTGCAGTTGTACCGCGACTCCAATTGAATGATTGATTAGCAATCGAGTCTTGGCACAGCTGCATAAAAGAAGCATGTTTTCACATACTCGGGGTTGTGTGTTCGATGAGTGGAGAACGGGATTGGAGACAGAGGTAAAGATAATAATAAGAATAATAATAATCGCTAAAAAGAAGCTCACCATGTTTTGTCTATATAGTCCATTTTGTTTGTCTGTTTATTTTGGCTACCAGTGCCGTGTCCTGTGTTTTTGTTTATTGCAACCATTTATTTTCTGTCTGTCTGTTCATATATTAAATACTGAGCGAGACCATTCGCTCAGCTCCACCAAACTCCACCTCTCTTGTTGTTTATTTCCTGTTTTTTGTCTGACGTCACCCACTACAGCCGTCTTTGTGACAAACAGATATTGAGGAATCTTTAAAAATGTAAATGTTACAGCTATCCCCTGTATGGAGGAAGCACACATCATGTCACTCTTACAGTCCTCTAGTACCACATGTAAACAAATCAGTTTGTTTTAAGTGTCTTATCAGCAGGAGAAGCATCACATATGAAGCCTGTTTGAACTTGTCATCTGAACCCTGGGGTGACTTCAGAAATAATTACTAGGATGGGCTTAGCCGGTGGGGTGTGGAGCCAAGGAGAACATTCTGGGTTAATAAGCTTAAAAAGTTCTTTGCTTCTGCATTTTAAATCGAGATTCAATGTCACTGCTGCTCGAATAGAGTTACATGATTTGCCAGAGAGAGAAATAAAAGACTAGCCTAGCTAGGCTGTAATTATAACTTGGCTTGCTACATTTCGATTTTAAATTGGTAAAGCTTGTTAAAGAATTTGGTAAAACCACCCATTATTTTTTTTTTTCTTACCAAAAATAATAATTTAGAAATCATCTCTAGTCTGTGTGGTTTTCATACTGTGTAGGCTGTGTAGTTTTTATTGGAATGTAAATGGCATCTGAATAATTAATTTCTTTATCCACAGGGGGTGGGGGTGGGGGGGATAGGGTACAATAGACAAACAACAAAACATCATGGCAAGTCTTGCTACATTTATAGTATACAATTTAAACAGTTGAAAGAATCACTAAGTTACTCATTTATACCAATACTGATACATTTACACTTTGGCTAAAAAAAAAAAAAAAAAAAAAAAAAAAAAGTTGGATTGCATGGAAGATTTTCTCTCACTCAAGCTTAGCTCATGCAAAAAAGGTTTGCCTTACAAACTCAACATGTTGCCCCGTTTTCAACACCCGGTCGACATTGATGCTCGAATTCTTTTTATTATTCAACAACAAAATGTAAAAACATCCAAGAAAACCAAACTTCCCAGATCACGAATATCTGAACAATGTGAGCAGATTACTGAGACGCCTGCTTTAGCCTGCAAGGGCGATCTTCTTTCTATTTCTCAAAGCGAGCCTGTCCTACATTGCCCTGATTAATACTGCCTGCTCTTCCAAGCACACTGAGCAGCTCTCCAGTGTAATGGTGGTACAGTGTAAGAGCACTTCAGACCATAACATCAGTAGCACATTATAATAATTTTTTTTTTTTTTTTTTTTTTTTTTTAAAAAGGAATGGGAGTTTGGTTTCACTGGAGCCGGATCATAAAAATCAGCTGTATAAAATGGATCAGGCTCGGATTCCACTCACCCATCATTGTCATCCAACAGTAGTGCTGTACGCACCGTAGCAACAAAATTAACCAATGAAAATCAACTATGTCATTCTGTTGCTGTATTTCAAACCGTTGTTTTTTTTATCATCAGTATATATATTCTGTAACAAAAACTTTGTTAAAATAATGTTAAGGTTGCAGATCAAAATCACAAAAGTCAGGAAATGGGATTAAGGCACGCACCCTTAACTCGCCCCTATTATGCCTATACATGACATCAGATATGATGTCGTACGTGACATCAGAAATGAAGTCATCAATGACATGAGTGTTGGCGTATCTAATCACAGGACAAATGCTCTACCAAGACTGCCCAGAAAAACAATTTGTCTGTGCTGGACTGTAGCTATCATGCTTTGTATGAAAATCACTCTGCCAACAATACACAATCATAGACAGAACAAGACACTTTCAGTGTGCTCACTGTCACTCATGTCACTCTTTTTGCACTATTGTCTATAGACGTAACATAGGTGTTGCATAATTACTGCTGTTACTTCCAATGCAAAACTAGGCACACTTGCCATTATGCAAATACTGAACTGCAATATGGCATTGCCACATTTATCCAAGACCATTGCTTTCCAAAATGCAGAACGATAGATTTGTTTTTCTAGAACAGTGCCATGGAGAATGAGGGCCAAACTCTGCTGTTTTGTCTCATTATTGTCATATGAGTTCCTAAGAATAGCTGACAGCACAATATTCAGCAGACCAACAAACACACCCAGGTAATGTCCTTCTGGACAGTTTTGGTGGAGCGATTGGTCATTGCTGATGTCATTACTGATGTCATGTATGACATCATATATGATGTGATGCATAGGCATAATAGGGGTGAGTTAAGGTTGCGTGCCTTAACATCCCATTTCCAGACTTTTGTGATTTTGAACTGAAACCTTAACATTATTTTAACATTTTTTGTTACAGAATTTCCATGTTTTTTTTTTTTTTTTTTTTTTTTAACCTGAATCTACTACAGTATAAATTTCTAAAGCCCTACACACATGGAAGGAAATATGTTGTACAGCAGCCCATGAAGCAACCAGCCTGGTATAGTGCAGGTGAAACAGGACTGTTGTAAGAGATCTAAGTAAAACACTGCATCCCAACACTGCATTTCACCCAGGGTCAGGGACATAAAAATGTGAGATCAGCTACTGAAATGTATCAACTGGTTTATTACAGTCTTTATGAAAAATTATGTTCCTATGCACCTGACTTTATTATACACTACAGTATCTAGTAATGAGACCAGCTTTGTTTTTGCATCCAACATTTTCTGACTGAAAAAAACATGCAAGCTATCATCTATTAGTGAAACATATATAATACTCCATACAGCATACCACATATACAGTATCATGAACATGAGACATAAATGTAGCCTATGTAGCCTATGTAGTATAAATATTACAACTGAGTGCAAATGTAAAACTTAGTTAAGAATTTGAAACCTAAGGAGCGCTATTAGAATATGGATCCGGTAAAAAATTAAAAATATGTAGTTTTTATGTTGATTTTATGAAGGACTAGTTTGTGTTGCGAAGCGTTCACCTCAGTATTCCATGAGTAATGCGGTTTTCTCAGAAAACATCAGTGGTCTTGTGGCAGAGCAGAGCTCTGCTCTTTAGAAATTGACAGGGATGGGGTTAAATTCCCCTACCTGCCTTGGCTCATTGTGTTCAGGTGGCTGGGGTTGATTAGATGATTAGTTTAATTAACGATCAATCAGCGCCCAGCCACTTGACATAAAAGGAGGCCTCTGCTTCTCATTTGGAAAGAGGGAGCTGAGGAAGCAGGTTGTTTTTTTTGGTTGTTTGGAAAGTTTGAATCCAGTGAAGGCATTGCCCAGCCTGGACATTATTATTTTTGTTAGTTTTGCTTTTTTGTCTTTCTTTTTGTGTTTAAATTGCTTTGTTTTGGCCCTTGTGCCCTTTTTTTTGTGTATTTATAATAAAAGAATTATTTTTTTGAACTACAGACTGTCTCTGGGCCTCTATCCACTCGCCAGCCTGCCACATTTGGTGTCAGCAGTGGGATAGCGCCACCTAGAGGCTCAGAGCAGTATTTTTTTTATTTTTTTGGGGGGAATTTTTGGGATCTTTTTTTTTTTTTTTTTTTTTTTAACATGGGAAAGAAGAGCAGACAGTGGCAAAGGCAGGACAAGCAGCAGCTGAAGAAATGTAAGCTGCTGCAGCCACCGCTGGAGGACCCGGCCAGTCTCTTCCCCTGGTGTTCCTGGTGCGGGAAGGAGGACCATCGTTGGCGGTCCTGCCCAGATGTGCCACCGGCAAACTGGTGTGGCCGGTGTGAGGAGGACGGCCACAACTGGGCAGGATGCCCCTACAACCAGGCCCAGGAAGAGATGCAGTGTTCACCCTGGGCATCAGGGGCCACCCCACTACCTCCAGCACCACCACCGTCCCAGGAGATCTGGGACTGGTTGATGCACCCTGAGGCAGACCTCGTCAACGATCTCCCCATAGTTATCAACACGCTGTGGCATCGAGATGGGGAGAGGTGGGAACAGTGGGAGGAACAACACCACCCAGCGTCCTTCCCAGAGGTTGCCCTCATGGTGGTTAATTACCTGGCGGTAGACATGGGAGATGCCCTGGTCATTCCAATAAAGAGGGGTGAGCCGCTGCTCCCAGAGCCAGAGAGGGGTGAGGAGCTGCCGTCGCTCCCAGAGCCAGAGAGGGGTGTGGAGCTGCCGTCGCTCCCAGAGCCAGAGAGGGGTTACCTGCTGCTCCGCATCGGCTGGGGTCGCTGGTGTCTACTTTTTGTTTTTTAGGCCTCCCGAGGGTCTGTTGCCGCCTCTGCCACGAGAGGGAGCCGGGCCGCCGTCGTCGCCGTGCTACTTTGGAGATTCGGGGCACCCTCAACCAAATAAGTCTTGGGGGCTCCGACATCAACCCCGCCCACCACCACCCACCAAAACAGCCCACCCAAGGGACATAATTGGACAATGGTTCATTGTGTTCAGGTGGCTGGGGTTGATTAGA
The DNA here is from genome assembly GCF_017654505.1 of Polyodon spathula. Classification (NCBI taxonomy): domain Eukaryota; kingdom Metazoa; phylum Chordata; class Actinopteri; order Acipenseriformes; family Polyodontidae; genus Polyodon; species Polyodon spathula. The sequence goes on along the minus strand of NC_054534.1, from coordinate 63,950,183 downwards.
TGATTAGTTTTAACGATCAATCAGCGCCCAGCCACCTGACATAAAAGGAGGCCTCTTTGGAGAGAGGGAGCTGAGGAAGCAGGTTGTTGGTTTTTTGGTGTACGATTTTTTGAACTTTGATAAATCCAGTGAAGGCATTGCCCAGCCTGGACATTATTATTTTTGTTAGTTTTGCTTTTTGTCTTTCTTTTTGTGTTTAAATTGCTTTATTTTGTCCCTTGTGCCCTTTTTTTGTGTATTTATAATAAAATAATTTTTTTTTTGAACTACAGAGTGTCTCTGGGCCTCTATCCACTCGCCAGCCTGCTACAGGTCTGTTCAGGTTCTTTCGGTTTAATCCAATGGAGCCTGTAGTTATAAATAGCAACTTCATACAGTAGCGTATTTAATTTAAATATTCTACTGACATGCAGCTGTTCGTACCCTTTTTTGTGAAGGGTTTGTTATCGGTAACTTTTTTTTTTTTAAATAGGGTTTGAGTGCATATTTGTGCAGCCAGCTAAATTTCAGTATGTTAGGCCGGATGATGGATTCCCTCATTTAGAATCCGTCATCCGAAAAAGTCGACCGTCAATCCATTACACACTTGCTTTAATATCGTACCTCAGAGCATTGATGTGCAGTAGAGACTTTGTTGTAAATATACCTAGTTTCAGTATTTTAATACAAAATAGATACAATTCTGTCAACTCATACATAACTTTGAACACAAAATATATTAAATGTAGTATAAACTTAATGATCAACAGACGCTTATGGAAAATGTTTGCTAATTATTACATTTCTAGTTGACTACAATAATGTTGTTACTGTAGTGATCTGTGCATCTGTTTTGTGTACTGTATTTCCACTGTGTTCATGTACTGTTATTACCGTTGTATTGTGATCCCTCCTGTCATTGGCTGTTGTTTGTCTGTGCCCATTGGTTCTGGTGTGCGGCTGGGTACCAATGGGATATCTGTTCACTCTGGCACCCGTTTAGCATAAAGGGGAGGAGCTATGTTATAAAAGGGTGCTGTGCCACTACTTTGTTGTGCTTGTATGTTTGGGGTTTGCAGAGTGAAGCTGTCACTGTTTATGTGCCTGTTCCTGCTGCTGCTGAATCTTGCATTGTTGACTGAGTGGTGGAGCTGGGTGCTGGGAGAAGCGTCCAGGTTGAAATGCTACACTGGTGTTAGAAGTGGGACTGAAGAAGTAACCCGAGTGTTGAACAGGCGCAGATCGAACACGGAGATGGACCAGTGGCTCTGGTACAACCCTGAGCCATCGCAGATCCAGTGGGAGGGCGGACTGGGAGACCTCCTTGGTGGCTGTGAGGACCAGGACTGGTGCTACCTCTGTGCAGAGTTCAGGCAAAAAGTGGCACACTGCCCCTTCCAGGAGGAAGGGGACCTACTGCCTGCCCGAAAATGAAAGCAGAGGGGGGGCGGACAAGGGAACCTGGGCGATCTCCAGTGTAGGAGATGAAAAACCTGCCCGCCCCTGTGCCCGAGAGAGAGCTGTTATCGCCACAGGAACACTCTGCACCCCTGCCTGCTATCACAAAACAGAAGTGCTGTGAGATGTACTGTACCTACCTGTGGGAATACTGGGATGGGTGCCGGGTCTGCGGGGAGGATGGCCACTGCGGGGTGAACTGTACCCATCTGTCGGAGGACATGCAGCAGAGAGCCCTCCAGCTGAGGGGCGAACTGGTAGCAATATGGGGATATACCAGAGCCGCCGCTGCCAGAAAGAGCCACTGCTGGAAGTGCCAGCCCTTTCAAGGGCTTCTGCTGTCATGGAAATTCATGGTTAAATTCATTTTAATATAAACATTTCTCAGTTATTTAATTCTGTTATCTGTGTGACATGCTGTGCGGGTTGCGTTGTTAACACCGTTTCCAGATCTACTGCAAAGCTGATTAGATAAGGTAGGCCACAAACTGTGTTAACTCTTTGAAGCTCTCTACCAAAATGTTATCTGATTGTCATCTCCTAAGGTGTCATAAAACTTGCCAAGCTACAATGCAGTTGTGTCATGATTGTGTTAAAAGTTAGTTAAAATGCTTTAAGAATCATTTGTAATTACATAACTTGTGGACACAAGTTTAATAGTTATTTTACGTTTCCCAATAAATCTGCAATGTTTATTGTGTTTTAAATGAATATTATAAACCAATAACTATTTTTAAATATTATCCTTTGATTGTATTATGATGTGTTTTATATGCTTGTAATCATAATTTTGTATAGAGAATGAAACTGAAATTTGTATGCTTCTCCAATGAATGTAACTAAAGTTGTATTGAATAGGAGGTTTAAATGAAAAATGTAAAATCCTTGGATAACAAATAGGCGGATACATTCCATTCCTAACACACCCTTTTTGTGTGACATGCAACTGTCTATCAAATACTGTACACCAATGGAAGGACCGACAAGGATTTGTTTACAGTACAAGGAAACGCCTATACATTGTGTTATTAAAACTCAAAACAAGGATTTTCACTCTCTCAGTTGATCTCTTTACTCATTGCTCTTCTCTCTGGACTTCAACGAAGACGCAATCATATAATCTTCAAAGCTGTCCAGGAGAAGGTGGGCTTTCTCCGGAACAGTGAAAGCTTTAGCTTACAGTACAGACTTCAGAAATACTGCACTGTGCTGCTGCGCAGCTAACTTCTACAGAGAGGATGCCGTGTCAAGAAGACTTTGTTTAAACATCGCACCAACAGAATAAGTACCAAACTTATATTGTGTGTTTACAAGTAACTGAACTGAAGCCATGATATTGATATCGTCACATGCATACTTAGCCATGTGGAAGCTGGCACATGTATATGTAATGTGTGACTGAATCAAACAATGCATGATGAACTATAAGGACTGCTTCACTCATAATGCAGAACTCTATGACCAAAGAGCACATCAAGGATTTATTATGAACATTTAACAATGCATTACTTTTCCTTGAATGTTTTAATTTCTTCTTTATACATATGTTTTTAACTATGAAGCCTAACATTTATTCTTCTTCCTTTGAGAATATGAAGAAATGTACTAATAATTTGGATTGTGAGGTTTATTTTTGTCTTATAACAAATATACATTTATGATTGATTTGAAATACTTAAACATACATAATATTAATTGTTAATCTATTTTTATCATAAATCAAGGGATAATTAAGCCAGAATCGCTAGTTCTTATTGAGGTATTGTGTTTATTATGGTTAATAATTACATTATGAGCTATAATGGGTATTTTCTTTTATGGTAATTGGGGAGGACACAGTTGTGACATAAACCCTAGATATACAACGTAAATATGCACGACACTGCAAAGTGCGCGACCAAAGAACAGGAGATCCCAGAGCTGCCGCTGGAAGCCCTTTTAAGGGCTCCTACAAAGGGCATGAGCTAGGAGCAGGAGAGCCCAGAGCTGCTGCTGCCTGAGAGCGAGTTGCCGCTGCTGTTGCCTGAGAGAGTGCCGCCACTGCTGCCGGAGAGCAAGCCGCTGTCACTGCCACCTGGGAGCGAGCTGTTGCTGCTACCTCCTGAGAGAGAAAAGCTACCGCTCCTGCTGTTGCCTGAGAGGGAAACGCCGCTGCTGCTGCCCGAGAGAGAGATGCTGCCGCTGCTGCCTGAGACAGAGATGCCACCGCCACTGCCAATGCTGCCGGGGAGTGAGCCACCGCCACTGCAGTTGCTGCCTGAGAGAATACTGCTGCCATTGCTGCCTGAGAGCGCCGCTGCCTGAGAGGCTGGACATGAGGGGAGGGGGTCTGCATTTCTGGGGTGGAGGTGGCCAAACACAGCCACGTGCATTTGGCCTTGTGAACTTTTTGGAGACAAAAAGAGGCTGTGGAGAAATGTAGAGATCCCTGCATCTGTTTTGTGTACTGTATTTCTACGGTGTTCGTGTACTGTTATTACCGTTGTATTGTGATCCCTCCCTGTCATTGCCTGTTGTTTGTCTGTGCCCATTGGTTCTGGTGTGTGGCTGGGGACCAATGGAATATTTGTTTGCTCTGGCACCCGATTAGCATAAAGGGGCAGAGATACTTTATAAAAAGGTTCTGTGCTGCCGCTTTGTTGTGCTTGTGTGTTTGGGGTTTGCAGAGTGAAGCTGTTATTGTTTATATGCCTGTTCTTAGCGCTGAGCTACTGAATCCTGTGTTGTTGACCGAGCGGTGGAGCTGGGTGCTAGGAGAAGGGTCTAGATTGCTGCAAACAGAGCTGTGACTCTGGTTTGGGTGTTTGTGAGAGCGTCCAACAGCAGGTGTCCGGAGTGGGTGCAAAACAACGTGTCGTCTCCCATTCTTCTGTCTCCTGCATGAAACGCTACAATACTTTCCATCACTTTCATATACTGCTTCTCTTTTCTGACTGACTCTTTTCCTGACCGCTCTTGCCCTGTCCAGCTTCTTTCTCTGATATGTGTCTCCAGGTTAGGCCATTGTTTCTTTACTTCCTTGACTACAATTAAAATAAAAAGTATATGCTTGTAATAACATATACTGCACAAAATCCATGTGTTTATGTTTTATAATACATGTCTTTCATGCCCAAGTCCATGGCAATGTCTTTTATTTGTTTTACAAAGTCTTTGTAATCTTTGTTAGTTTTATCATAAAGTAATTTTTGTTTGGCGACACACACAATTAGATTTTCCATATTGTTCACGATACTACAAGAACCCACGTGTCTTCCCAGTCCTTTTTCATTGGTCAATGTCATTTTTAACACACATAAAAACAGATCAAATCAAACTTGTTTCGATTCCAAAATTGACACATCACCGTCATAAGACTATTACGGACTCAGGCCCAGATTTATAAAAAAGATTTTGCATGTTTTACGACCGTAAAATGGGAATTCAGGGTTCTGAATTCTTGGATGGGTTTATAAAAACACATGCAATGGCATAAACAATTAACACGTGATTTGCGGGGGCAATGTTCCTGTATGCTTTTTTAACCCTTCTCTGATCAAGTCAGTTTGTAAATTATGGTTTATAATACCGGTACCGCATAATTTTGCAAACTCCAAATTTCAATACATGTTTCATAGCTTACACGACAAAACAGAAAGTCTGCAAATAGAGAATATAGGCTCATCCTCCACTGTTATTTTAGTAATGCCTACAGAATGTATTTTTTGTAATATGACATTCTGGTATTTAACAATACTGGTTCAGGCAGTATTGTTAAATTCGAGTTGGAAAGAAAACGGTAAAAAAAAAAAAGTACAGAGGGACAGATGACGCAGTTAGTTTGTAACTAGAGCAAGTACAGTTTTTTCGACCATATATACCATACAGATGCTTTAAAATCATACATAGGGTAAGAATTCCATGTATTTCGAACACATCTGTGTTACAAGTACTGCATGTACCAAAATCTCCACTTCCATATTGGTAAATTTCAGTTTTCGCTTCTGAGCATCCTCATCACCATGGCTAGAACCAGGCTGAGGTCTTTGTGTGCCATTCATTTTCTTTCTGAATGTGTAGCCTACACATGCAGGGTTGACCCAAACCCGCTATTCATTGTGAGAGCTGTGTAATTCTCCACTGCTAATTGCGGTGAGGGGTGTTTAAATTGGTTGATTGCAGAATCGTCTGCTTTACCTAATTAGTCTTTTAAAATAGGTTGTTATTTTTACGATGAGTGCGGCCGTACTGAACACATACATTATGTGGCTTTTTGTGGTTGTTTTTTCCCGTTTATAAATTTGGGCCTTAGTCTGCAAGGTGCAATAAGGAATGCACATGATCATTGTTTTCTGTTTAGACGCACATTTAAAGAAAAAGGCCTTTGTACATTGGATCCGATAAAGCATCCGAATTAAAAATGTTTTTGGTAATCATGCTGTTTGTTGTGTTCATAAAGTTTATTCAAAATGCTGTCAGGTGATCTGTTGCTGGTGATCGCTTTGCTTCCATTTGTTTTATTTTTACAACTTGTGAATGAAACCATAGAGTAGCCTAGTTTGCTACATTATTTACTAAATTTAAGTGATTCTTTGAATCTACTGTTAAACTGCAAGAACAATTTGACTTTCAGCATTTCTGAAAAATGTCTAGCCTATTTCTTTTTTTAATGAGGAAATTGATAATAAGTACAGATAAACATACGTTGGGTCCTGACAACAGTATTTGCACTAAACGAGCATGACTGTACAGTACAGTGTTTCAAATGTTTTTGTATTTTTGGCATTTCCGTGTTTTTGTTTTATGATGGCTTATCGAGATTTTTTTTAATTCTATGCATTCCATGTTATTTACACTAGAGCATCAAAGTGCATAGCTATTTGTTTTACATTAGAAATAAACACAAAATATTTCTTTGGAAGTTATTCTGGCTTTTGTGGTTATATGGGTGAGTGTTTTCGATTTTTGTAAGCCTAATGTAAATATTCGTTTTAGGCCTATTTGAAATGTTTCGCCATTATTTATAGCTGCTATGGTGCACAATCTCTCAGCCTAAGTGTACATGTAGGTTTTAAATACTCGTTCACCTTCTAACACTGACCTTGATAGAAGGTGGAAGGATAGCCAGGAGGAAACTACCGCTCTCTAAAAAGAACATTCCTGTCTTTTTCTGATAGTTGAGTCATGAGCACTCACATTAGCCAAGGCGAGAGTGGTCTGCAGATCCTTGGATGTTACTCTGGCATTCTTTGTGACTTCCTTGATGATTTTCTGGTTTGTTCAAGGAGAGATTTTGATAGGACTGCTCCTGGTTTGACTATCTGTCTGACAGTGGATTGGTGGAGCCGTAAATCCTTAGAAATGGTTTTGTAACCCTTTCTAGACTGATTAGCATCAATAACTGTTTTTCTGAGGTCCTTAGAGATTTATTTTGATTGTGACATGACGTGTTTCCACACACCTGTATGGTGAAGACCAAATTCACAAAGTTTCTGATCTTTATATAGGGAGGGGCCTCCCAAACTCACCCCTGAAGATCTACCTAATTATTTAAACACCTGATTCTAATTATGCCCTTAATTGAGCTGATAAAACCAGGGGTTCACTTACTTTTTCACATACCCTGAATCATAAATACTCATTGTTTGTCTAATTCATACATCATTTTGTTTCAAAAGACATGGAATTCGTTAATATAAACCCTATTGGATATTTAAGAAAAGATTTTGATTCAAGAAGGCTATCATGGTAAAACTATGGAATTTCCATAATTATCATTGGGGTTCACAAACTTTTTCCCGCATTGTATATCATACTAAAGAAAATTGAAGAGAGGACATCAAAAATCCTTACTAGCTTTTTAAAAACAATCTCAGAGCCATAGCCTGGAAGTTTTACCCACTGGGTTACCCACCAACTTGCTGAGCAGTGTGAAAAATGGTGGCAGCTGCAGCAAAGTAATAGAAATGAGTGAGGATGCAGATATCTCCCTGTGTGTGTGTGTGTGTGTGTAACATGTTTGTTCTTCAAGAAGCAGTGGTAGAGTACTTCGATCAAGTTACATACTTACTTGTAAGGATAAATATGTGATAAAAAGCTACAATCAACTTGATTGTAAATGGCCACTTTCTGACAACACATACAATGGTAACTTAGGCGTCATCAGCCAATACTCCTTAACATGTGAATTAATTTAGATTCAATCTTAAAACTGTTTGAACAAGATAAATTATTTTTCAAATTCTTCTTATTATTTGTTTAAAATAATACCTGTCTTTAAAGTCTGGAATGCTACAAGGAGAGAAAAGAAGATGGTGTGTGGGACAACCATTCAAGAAATTCTAGAGAAAGTTAAGATAATTACTATAAAATATAAGCTAATTCCTATAAAATATAAGATAATTCCTATAATTATACGTTCTGTGGTAAAGTACCACCTATTTAAACATGGCATGTGGTATATTTTTTTATTTGAAAGTGTTCTTGTCATTTTGACTACTAAGTATGCCACATACAAGTAAGGCACATATTTAATTTGCCTTACATTTCAGAAAACAAAGTGAGAGAAAACACTCTTCGGCCACCTTTTTCAGACTTGGTGAAACAACATCTCACTGGGGGAAATTCTAGTGCAATTTGGAACAAAATGGTCGATGAGGCAGCAAACTATTATTGTTCCAGCTTCCCTTAGATTGGAGAAAGCTGCGAATACAAAGCAATTGGAAAGCACATGTACAGGATTTTTACCTCCATTAAACATGGAGAAACAGAGTCCTGGTATTTTTTTTTTTAATTTACAAAGTTTCCATTTTAAAACATGTATTTGAATAATTTTCTTATTGTAAACTTTTACTCTATAAAACCAACCTATTTTTCTTCACCCAGTGTTTTTTTTTTTTTTTTTTTTTTTTTTTACTGAAGAAGCACTGAATGTTTATTAACTACTGAATTAAATAATAATACATTTAATCAGTGTTCATTTCATACATAGGAGGTAACATGTGAGTCAACTTGTTGTAAATCATGCTTTGAGCTTGATTCATATGAATGTATTACTGTTTACCATTACAAGTATCCAATATTTCATTGTTGTATTACTACTACTACTACTATTAGTGTCAATAATAATATATTATCTATGACTGACTTAGACTTGAAGATAATAAGATTTGATTTAAAATAATAATACAGCTGTATTCTGTTCACAGTAAGGAATCAACATGTTTGTCTTTTGTTAGCAGTGTTAATCAATTCCTCTCTCCAATTAGCTAATAGAAGAATTTAAGATGGTTCTGTCAGAAGACAAGTACGAGATAATTTAGCAAAATGTGAATCTCTGATTGGATCCAAGGAACTGGTATTGTTGTTTAAGTCTGATATTTAGCATTTTCAAGAACAAAGCATCAACACTGTAAAACAAAACAAACAAAAAAACAAAAAAACCTAGAAACAGCAGCACTGTAAAGAGACCTATATGGTTGTTTTTGTTATCAGAAGCCTCTGTAGCTACAATCACAAACAACATTTTGATTCATAATTCTGTTTTACCTTTTGGCACCTCATAGCTAATGCTATGCATTTTCTCTAAGACAGCAATAGTGGATGTGGTAGAAATATATATTTTTGTTTGTTTGTTTATCAGGGTGGCATGAAAATACTTCCAGTCGTGAAGTACATTGAAGAACATACCAAGTTTGACCAAGGAAGAGGAACAAAGACCTTTACAATTGTCTCTGTTCATGAGGTATGTAACTTTAGGTATTCATTTCATTATGTAAGGTACAATTTAGGTGTTTGCAAATGAGTTTCACAATTAGAATGGATTAAAGCATAGGAACTGTTTAATTTCAATGAAAAATGCACAGAAAAGTAAAATCCTGACAAGTTTGATGTTCCACTGTGAACAGGCTGTCTGTAGGGGTGACATCAGGCCAGAAAGAATAACACAAGCAGGCAGTACTGGGGATGAAACGGAGACGCAATGGCTGTGCTCAGTGTTTTAATGAAACAAATAAAGACTTAAACAAAAACAGCACACGGCACTGGACGCCAAAACAAAGATGAACAAAACAACAAAACAGTAAATAAACAGTGGATGAACAGACAAACAAGTACAGGGCTGGTGCTTCCAACAAGTTGCTAGCAATTGTTTATTTTCTTACTTTTTATTCTCCTGTCCACGCCCGTTCTCCACTCATGAACATACAACCCGAGTGAGTGAAAACATGCTGCTTTTATGCAGCTGTACCGAGACTCGACTGCTAATCAATCATTCAATTGGAGTCTCGGTACAACTGCACGTGAATTAAGTTATAATGCAATTTCCCGTGCTCACATATTATTACATTTGACCTGCACGTGAAGTGCTGTGCAATCCTTGTGCCTAAATACAAATATACATTTTAAATCATTCATGTTACACAGACCCATTTATATCCTGTGTACCAATGACTATACACCGACATTAACACACTACATGCAACTTAAAACACAAATAAATAGCACAGAGGCAGGGCACTTTGCCACATCCACACAGTAAACTATATATATATGTACAAAAAAAAAAAAAAAGGAATGTAGACATCTGATGATGATAACAGGTTCATTTTCATAAATAATATTTCATGCTTGGTGTACCATCTAAGAACATATCGCCATACTTAGAAGCAAGGCAGAAAGAGGCTCCACTTTTGATAGTTTTTGTAGATTGGCAACAATTCCAAGAGGCTGTTGTGATGGAAGACACAAAGGTCATTTTCTGCCAGGCCCAAACTTGTCTGGATGCTGTCCTTGTGCTCCTGGGAACATGCTATGAGTACCCAAAAATGTACTCACAGGCGCTTGGCTTCCTACAACAGTTTATACAATATAACATTTTATGCTGAACAACCCATAGACAGGAGCGAGATCAAATAAGTACAATTTTTTCTTTAAAAAAATTGCCACTACAAATCTGCAAACAAATTAATCTATGAGAAATACAATATCCATTATGAATATTAAAGAATGAATCCAATGGAATCATATTTGCTATTTCTTTATTAGGGACTTGTAGAAATTATTATTATTATTATTATTATTATTATTATTATTATTATTATTATTATTATTATAACTTTTAAAAAAAAATGTAATAATGTAATATCTTTCCTTATGTGTTGTGACCTAAGTATACAAATATAAATAAAAATGTTTTTGTATTCATCTAAGTGTCATCATTGTACCTTGAGGTAAGCTTAATGATTAATTTGATTTGTTATTAATTTAATTTAAAACACAGTTTTATTACATGTATGTATTTTAACATAGGCTGTGATTAAATCCAAACTTTGAACCACCCACTAATCGCAAATTACAACCCAGAATTGGATGCCTTTTTTTTGTGAGTAGAAGAAAGAAACTTCTTACAATAAAAAGAAACCACTAATAAGTACAAGTTTGTAATTTGCAATTAGTGAGTGGGTCAATTTTTTTATTTAATCCCTTCTATTAATATGCTTTTTTAATGGTTTCATTTTTTTCAAGAAAATGCTAATAGGCATTATTAAGACCTTCTAAGCTATCACTTCCAATATGTCTTTTCTATGTTTTTCCCTGTCATTGAAATGAGATTTATATTACTTCCTCTCATTATTTCTCTTCCAAGTAGGAAATGTGCTATGGAAATGAGAAAACTATTAAACATAAAAAATGATAATTTTATCATTGTTATTGTCTACTTTGAATGAGGAGGTAAAAGGAAAACACACTGAAACCATGAACATCTATGTCGACCTCAAAAAGTAAGGACAGTTCAAATAATGTCTGATAATACCGTGTAAACAATTTTTTTTTTTTTTTTTTTTTTTGTTCCTGGGTAGTAAGTGTAATTTCCTAATTGCTTATACAGTATAATACAGTATAATCGTAAATCTCGAAAAACTACTCACTTCTAAATCTTTTGTAGTCATTTTTGTATTACTTTAGTATAAATACAGGTTAATTTGGATTCATATGTTGTTTTTTTCTGACTTTATGTGAACGAAAAGACACACATGTGCCCGTTTTCCCATTGGAAATACTGATATTTTGAAATATCACTGTCCTGGTCACAAAAGCAAAGTTTGTGGGGAATAATCACCATTTTCTATACTTTTGAGGCATAAGCAATTAGGAAATAACACTTACTACCCAGGAAACAAAATGGTGTGGAAAAAAAAGACTTTTAGGTAATGTTTCACAAACACAACTCATTAATCTAGAAGTACATGATATTTTATAATCTCATTTCTATGCATCTGTTTAAAACAAATTCACTGTGCCATACCTATAAGTGCATGTAATTGCTATCATGTTACCAGAACGCTTATGTTTTATCAATCCAATGAGTTGGTTCTTTATCTGCTACTCTGTGCTCTTTCACTCCACGAACATCGAAGGTAAGCTTGTTAAAATGGTTTTTATTTTAGTCACTCATCAATATTTTTTTTTGCTTTTATTTCAGTTCACCAAGAGAGGGAATTCAGGGAGACTAAAAACACTGCCTGCCTGTGAATCTGTAATGGAGTGAAACTGAAGAGTGCTGAAGAGCCATGGTCAAATATGTAAGTAAAAAAAAGTAATGAAAGTGAGTAATGCCAATGTAAAATATATGTGTACAAAATAAACCAAAATAAAAGTGCTTTGCAAATTTCATTAAGCTTTACCTGACTGTATATACTGTACTATTTCTCTTTCAGTGAAATGCAATTTCTCCTCTGTTTTTTTTCAGCTATGGGCTTGATAAGGGAGAGTTACAAATTTGAAGATTGAATCAGTATTTATCAGTCTTTAATGTGGTCGAAGAAAAACAAGTTGGAACCATGGACACCTATGTCAGACACCTATGTAAGTAAAGCAATGTTTTGACGGGCCTGATGTCTACTTAACACATCTACAAAATGTACAAATTCTATCTATCCTGTGACTACATTAGTTTTGACAAGCTATCTTTGCACATATCTTTTTTGTGGTTATTAAATTAAAGCATTTTGCAACAGCTGAAAGACATGAAAAAACAAACAACAAAAAGTAGTTGTCCTTTACTTTTTTAGCATTGTCTGGTCTTTTTTTCAAATGTATTTATTTATACAGCAAAGTGTTTTGGTACTTAGACCTAGAAAATCATTTGAGTCACATATGTGCTCTTTAATTCCATGCCATAAAATTAGCTAATGATGACAAATCAAATTGCATCTGGGTGGCTATGTTGTTTTGTCTTCATGTAAATAATGTTTTCCCATGTGTATATTTTTTTCTGTTCTGCCACAAGGAGTTGTAGAATTTAATCTTCTGTGAATAAACACTATATTTTAAAAACTGATGCTTCTTTATTGGTGAGCATAAGCATAACCTGGTTATGGGTTTGAAATTTGTGATTAGTATCCAGGCCCTAGTGGTTGAAATAAGTTCTCATGACATCTCAAATACTGAGGGTGAAATGTACCCTTTCTACAGTACAATACTTTTAAGTCCTTTTAAAATCGAACAGGGTCAAGGAACAACTTATTTTAATTTAATGTAATTATGCATTTCATACACGGTTATGTAAGTATATATATATAGATATATATATATAATAATATATATATTATATATAAAATTAGATATATATATATATATATACCACACACACATGTGTGTGTACATTCTTTTTTGAAAAATTTGACAAATTGTTTAAATAATTAATAATCATTTGTTCCACACTTTCATTCATTTTATGTTTCTTTATCCATTTACAAAGAATTAGTCAAGTTTAAAATTTGAAATCATTTAAAAATGTGTACATTTTGAAAGATTATTTTGTACTTGTGTGTTTTGTTTAAAATCTAGCACCTAATATACAGCAAGGGCTGACTAACCCTATACTGTATACTGGGTGTTTAGATTGTAAACACAAATGTATAAATAAATGTGCTTACATATTTAAAAAGGGTTACAACTTATAAACATGTCCATGTGTTTATTTCTAAACACATACAAACGGTTATTTTCTAAACACGTTAAGAATATTAAAGAGCTTGACATGTAAAAAGTGTTACAAAATATGTGTTCAATTATCTATTGCAAACCTATATACTTGATTTTACACTGTAGGGCTTTCATTTGTGTGTAGTATTTGAGGAGTGTACAATTTTGTACAATACTGTGTAAAGTATTAAGATAGCACTACCAAATTGACCCTGCATTTTAAAGAAACAAGAATACCAGACGTTTTAAACTTTTTTTTTCAATTTGCCTTAGATTTTCCTTTTTTCCTTCCTGCTTTTTTTTTTTTTTTTTTTTGGTTTTACGTTTTTTTTATTATCTTTGTGATTGGGCTAAGGTTAAGTGTGATACAATACATAAAAGTACCAAAATGTGGTTGCCATAGTTACTGTGTTGGTTTGAAGTTACTTTTATATTGCACAGCAATGGAAACTGCTCTTCGTATATAATCCTGGATTAAATCACAGTGATTATAAAGGACACTTATGGCAGTGCTAATAGCTTCATTGCATTTAGACACATGACTCGTCTGGATTAGTAGACCTTTTCTCTGAACTAATATTCAGAAACTGCCAATCGCCTATAGTTCTGCATTTTATATTAAAATAAATAAATAAAACTAAACAAAACTCAACTAAATTAAACAAAAAACAAACATACATCACATTAAACAAAGAATGTAAAGGTCAAAACCAAACGATTAAATAAACAATGAAATTATGTTTTGCTAGGATAATAATCTATTACAGAAAATTGAACCAAAACCATATTTTCAGCTTATTTTAAGGTTAGGGATCAACTTTATTGTTGGGACCTATATGATATAAAGCCTCATTTTGGTATAGTTGTTCTTTTTTAGCACCAAGATATTGGAACTGAATACCAAATACATAAAAACATTTAAAACTCTTCATGTGGTATTATGTTTTATTCATAGAGGCCTATAGACTCTACTCAGGTCTCATTTATTTAAAACATAAACCTAAACAATACGTTTTATTCGGGTCGTTTTGATTACTGTGTAATTGAATTAAAATATCTTGTCATATAACACAACTATTTGAAAGCAACTTACCGAAGCACAAAGTTTTGTTTGTGTTTTTGGTGCTCTGCTCGTTTTGTCAGGTCATGCAAATCACTACACAACAATACCACTACTACTACTACTACTACTACTACTACTACCAGGACTACTACGAAGAAGTAGAAGAAGAAGAAGAAGAAGAAGAAGAAGAAGAAGAAGAAGAAGAAGAAGAAGAAGAAGAAGAAGAAGATTTCACAGGTAGGAGAGACCGGGGGTTGGTTGTCACACTTTCTACTCTTTATTATTTCCCTCAATGTGGTGACACGCTGAGAGGTTCTGTTCCTTGTTATATTGAAGAATAACTCTTCACGTACAAATTGATGTTTTTTTATTTCAGTATAACTTTATTCCAAATATGATATTTAGATGGTTGAAAATGCGCGGTCACCTGTGACAACCTGCCCCATACTGGGGTTGGTTGTCACACGATATGGGGTTGGTTGTCACAACGTATGTTTTTGCTTTTACAGTAGACAATAACGCAACATTTTTAGTTTTTTTTTTTTTTTTAAATAACATAATATTTCTACTGTGTACAATGACGGATAAGTTGTATTTTTACTTTTTATGTGAAAATAAAAAATACAGACCTATATATATTTGAAATGTTGACGCATGCTAGAAAATAATACCACAGCCTCCAGAGAACCAGAGGACAAACAGTAAATAATTTAAATAAGCACTCTATGGTGACATATCCCACATTTTGGTACAAAGTAGAAAGAAAAAATATAAAACTTCTTCCTATACGATTTACATGTGACAACCAACCTCCAAAACAATGTGACAACCTGCCCCAACCAGACTTTACGTGATAATTTAATTCTCTCAGTACTACTGGGAGAAGCTACTGGTTTTGTTTTTACACCAAAAGATAGCCAGGATCTGGTTCAATTTAACATGGCCAACAGTTCAAACAAACTCCAAATCATACTTAGAGTTATAACATAAATAACAAGATATACATTTTTTACTTGGGAGATATATATATATATATATATATATATATATATATATATATTATATATATATATATATATATATATATATATATGTGTATGTGTGTGTGTGTGTGTGTGTGTGTGTGTGTGCGCGCTAACCTTTATGTTAGATGGAATTACAAGATGGTTGACTTCCAGACAATAGAACACACATTTCAGTGTTAGTATCACCTGCCTGCGCCATCTAGTTTCATAGTTAAGAGCACTGTGACAACAAACCCGTTTGACAACCAAACCCGGTCTCCCCAATTTATCAATTTGCCTTGACCTACTGGTGCAATCATACAATAATAAACACAATAAGACGTAGCTACTTTACCATTAGACGAATTAATCTATCCAGCTTCAAAAACAGGGAATGCACGATTACGTCGTCATCCGATAACTCCGAAACCTCTTCAATGACACAGACCTCTAGTTTGCACGAAGGACACAGATGAATCTGTCTACAACTTTAAAGCGAGCGTTATGTGAAGCAATAGCTCAAAACACGTATCACAATAACCAGAGCCCATCAAAGAGACCCTTTTTTTGGAGTAATTGCTTGATTATTTAATTTCACATCAACTCTAATTAAAATGGTGTGATTACTGTTTATGTTCTCGGTTTACACACACACATGGATTGACTCAGGGGCGTGCACATTTATGCTTATCAGTGTATTGTGTGTGCAGTTTCTGTCACTGACACTCACAAACTGAACGTATTTCTCCTCATAACTTAGTTAAGGACGCTTGCGTATTCGTGTCCCCCTGATGTTTGAGTCCAGCTGCAGTAGTACAAGTGGAAAAACAGCACATTTTTAAAATGACGCTGTTTTATGCTAGCACTTTTTGGCAGAGGGAGAACGTTGATTTAGCCAGTGCAGTGAGTGTCGTAGAGAGCTGTTCAAAAGATGTGCGCGGCTTGAGAGCGGGCAAAAAGTTAGTTCTGAGCACTCTTTAAAAGCTGAACTGAATCTGCAAATGCCAACATTCAAGAAAAGGCGCCGGACAAAAACATTGGAACATTTTTATGGGACTCGCATAGCCAGAATCCTACGTTTTTTTAACCTTTGCAAGAGAAATATAAAGTAGATAGTTTTTTTCCCCCTGAGCTTGATGCTGCAATAAATGAGATCAGAAAAGTGGAGAAACACCCCAAGCCGCGTCCTATCTTGAAAACTGAAAGGACTGTTAATATCTACTAAAGGGAAAGCACTTGTGAAGCTGAATCAAGAATTTCAATGCAGTACGATTTATTTGTACACCACATCGAGCCTATTGTAACGCCCGGGAATCGGACAATACAGTGTCTTTGCCAGAATTGATGAAGGTCTGTAAAGAACACGACCTGGGACTTCTGTATCCTGATGTATTCCACCTATAGTTGCTTTTGGCAACGCTACCTGTTACAATTGCAACTGCAGAAAGATGTGTCAGTGTTAAAAAGCTCCACAGCGTATGGACTTTAATTGAAATGGCGAGTGAGTGTAATGCTATTTATTTATATAACCATATATGCACACATATTGTTTCATGCCCCCCTCCCCAATAGCGGTCAAATTTGTATTCCTACGCACGCCTCTGCTAGACTACATAAACAAACTGGCACACACACACAGACAATAAGGCATGTGCAGATATTCATATATACGACCATTTATAGTTTATAGAACATGAGTTATGAAGTCTAAATAAAATACAGGGTAATGCATTTGTAGATTAATGATGACTAATAAAACATTAATTGGATTTAAGAAATAACAAATTAAGTTTCTCACAAGCCTATATATGTGCTTTTTTTATTGTGAGAAAACTCAATCAATGTGCTCGGATTACAAGAAACGGAGAGATCTAATGAAGAAACAGTGGATGGCGCCCGAGTATAATTAACCCCCGTTGTTCCAGAGCCATGTGGTCAACAGAAATCGCCCCCCCCCCCCCCCCCCCCCCCCCGTACAAAAGAAGAACGACGCCAATTAAATTCCAGTTTACTGTTCCACTGCTTATAGTTTACATCTCTTCTTGTATAACAGTCCGTATGTCAGAGACCAGAAATCTACAATAAAGGACATATGCTCTGAGCTAAATTGTTTATGCTTATTTATTTATTTATTACCAATGCAACTGTATTTTTTCTTTTAATAAAAATGCCTTTGCTTATGTGAAACGCTTACGTTAATGTGCGCCTTTTACAATCCCTTCATAATAGTGCCTATAGCTTACGTTAAATGTCGATTTGTGTTTAAGTGTCACATGTATAACAACCCGTTTTTAGTTTAGTTAATTTAACACCAAGTGTGTTAGTATGCATAAAAATGTGTTTCCCAATATTAGGCCCATTGAAGCAGTGTTATCAAGGAAAAAACGACCTAAAAAAAATGCCGGTTTATTTGCTAAAAAGTGTTAAATTGTAAAAATGAATGGAAACTTAAACTCCTTTTTCAGATAATAACCAGTGACATGTTATTGCAAATGAACAACCGGTTGCGTCATTATTTAGAAATGATTTATTGAAAAAAAACAACAACATCAAAACAAAATAAAATGAAAACGTCCATTGTCATTAATTTAAAGGCCACAAAGAAACACAGTATTAGTTTTATCTCTCTCTCTCTCTCACACACACACACACACACACACACACACACACACACACACACACACACACACATATATATATATATATATATATATATACACACACATATACACACACACACACACACACACACACACATAAAATACATTCCTTTTTAACAATGCGCACTGTGGTATCTCTGAAGACAGGTTATGCGTTCAAAGTATTCGCTTCTTTGCTTTCATATTGTGAATGTGTTTTTATTTTAATTTCATTAAAAAATATTACATTTGTATTTAATTTAAATAATACGTTTTACATGTTACACCTATTTGTACTGACTACAGTTAAAAAACCAAATATAATATCTTAAACCTAAGGATTAGTATGCAATGTATCATACTGCTCCCAAGTCATGTTTATTGTCTCTTGCTTTTTGAAATTAATGAAAGAAAATGGTTCTAAACGAGTGGGGGGGTCACTTACTGTCAATCCGGATCGTTTAGTAAAAATAACATAACTATTAGGGCTAATAGAAGGAGCTGGTGTCCATCCTTAATGATATAAATATAGCCTTTCGTTTAAAGAAGGTTAACACCCATTAACTGAACACGCACAAGCACATAATCCATGATTTACCTCTGCCGTGCAGGAAATAAACCCCTTTACTTACGGTATATTTTACCAATACTGGAACGATTTACCCTTTTAAAATGACCAAATAAGCAACATATTGTGTTTGCTTCAGCAACGTATTCATTATGTTTTTGCCAATAAGGGGTAGGGGCTATAGAACGTGGAAAGAGAAACGCATTTCTATGCATTTCTAATTAATGGCGGTACGATTTCAGATATATCGGGGCAGATAAATACATTGTCAATGCTGTAAGCAAATAGAATGTCGTTTTTTAAGTAGGCCAGGATGCAAAAAATAAACGACAATAACAACAACAAAAAACAAACTATTGACATAATGCATTTTGTAAACGTTTTAAAGCATCCTGTTAATCTGACTAAATATGTACATATGGGTCTATGTATGTATGCATGTATGTATGTATGCATGTATGTATGTATGTATAGATGGATGGATGGCTGGATGGATGGATGAGGAGGTCATGTCTTCGGTTGTTTTTTTGCAACATCAGTGCTGATGCTCATGTAAAAAAAATCTGTCAAAGGACAAAATACTCAGTTTTTTTCTGTTGGTTTGCCGTGTAACAGATTTGGGGGTTGAATAGTAAATACCAAGCAGAGAAATACTGGCAGCTATAGCTTGAAACCTACATTTGACCTCGGTAGAATGTCAGATCTTACGATGCTGCATGTCACTGTAAAACCAAAGAACGTTCAATATCTAAATGGTACGTGTGTATAGTAAAATAGAAATGTTCTATTCCTGAACTGCAGTGTTTGTACTTAATTAGGTCTAACACTAGTCCTTAATCATTTGGAACTCTAAATAATTGTTAAACATTATGTGTTTAATCTGTACCGTTTTTGCTAAGTTTAATGTTTAGATTTTAAACACCAGCCCTGTTATAAACTCGTGCAAATGTTTAAAAAGTGTTACAAATCATAAACACCTCCAAGAGTTTACAAAATAAGCACGACAATGTGTCTAAATCCTAAACACATTTAGAATTATAAACATAGTGACTTGTTCGAAGTGTTACAAATAAGTGTTTTAAAGTTAAACACTTGGTCAGTGTATGTATGATTGTATGTATGCATGTATGTATGTATATATGTATGTATGTATGTATGTATGGAGAAAAGTGAAAAGAGAATCACGCTCAATAGAGGCCCTCCAAGCCACACACACACACACACACACATACACACACACACACACACACACACACACACACACACACACACACACACACACACACACACACACACACACACACACACGTACGTTCCTGTATTTGTGAGGATTTCTAATTGACTTTCACTATAATTTTATTTACTAGTTCTAAATCCAGTCAGACAAAACACACAGGGTGAACGTCGACAATAAAATAAATATTTTGTGTCTTAGAAAGATGTTTTACAAAGTGGGGATGTCCACACAACGTCTTTTTTTCACAAGTTAGGCTATTATTTTTGATGAGATATTTTCTCTCACTCACACACACACACACACACACTCACACACACACACCTTTTTAATTCTTTATAGTTTGGTTTCATTCTGTATAATACAAAGAATAATCTTGTTCAACTAATTTTAGAAATTTAACTTAGACTAAAAAAGTAAATTTTATATTGTGCACAGCAGTATTAACATAAATGAATGGAACCTTTTTTTTTTTTTTTTAGATCCGTGAGGTTGTAGTCGTTTTATTGCGAACTTGAATGAACTAATTTTGCTTCATTAAGTCGAGTGAAACCTGCGGAATAATGTTAGGTTATCATATTGAATTACATACTGCTTTGTAGTTTTCTATAGCTTATAATAAACGAAAAACTGTCAATAATAAAAATAAAAAAGTGAGATGTTAAATAAAATATCTAAATTATGTTCATATAGTTTATTTTTAAAAAGTATGTTTCAATTCTAAAATTCTCGGTGGTGCAACACTTGTATATTATTTATTTATTTATTTATTTATTTATTTTAATGAACGCTTACCTGACAATTATGGCACCATGTTCACGTGGTAACAGCGATTTCGATATTCAGTTTGCAATGCTTGAATAGCAATGTTTAACATTCCAACAATTCCAAAATTGTTGTTTTGATGCTTCCTCGGTATGAGGTAGGCCTCTTACTTTGTTAGCTTTTGGAAGTTCAGAGGTAGGTCTATATTTTGTCTGGGTTGATGTAGGACGAAGCAACCTGTACCTCACGGAGAAGGCTTTTGAAGACGATTCGGAAAGCGAGTGAGTTTTTTGGAGCGAAACTCAATCTCACATACAGTAGCGGCTCCATCTGGGATCTGTCATTGCTGACAGCACTATAGGGCACAGACCCGATCTTCTGCACAACATTGCAACCCAAGGAAAAAAAAAAAAATAGCAGTCTAACAAATACTGTCTGCTTGGCTGGATAATTCATTATACAACACAGGCTATATAAAACATACAGCGTTGAAAAGACATAGTTCCCTGACCTCATTTATGTTTTGAGCTATGGTTGCGTATGGCTTGCACTTTTTTTTTTCTTCTTTTGTGTATAACACATGCAGCAAAGATAATGTATTAAATGCAAACGATTTGTTCAGATTTAAAACATCTGATAACCTTTCACGATTATTGTTTGCAGAATATTTTGTTAACGTAATGCACCACTTCATAATGGGTTTACAATATACCCGTATAAAAGACTTTACTATTTGCTTATTTTAATTCCCTACTTTGATACTTCATAACAGTCCAAACCATACCTTAGACATACTCTGCAAGTGGTGGGAAAATCTTGAGACAAACTTATAATTTGTTTGTGTTCTTTTGGCTCACAAAATGTAAAATGCCCATTTATAAAGTCAATACTTAGAGCAAACTGCAGGCTAATTTAGCGTAAGGCAAAATTGCAAAAAAATAAAATAAAATAAATTAAATAATAATAATATTTCTCAATTATGGAAAGTTTCTGCAAGAATGATCTCACCTGCGACACATTGAAGAGGAAGATAACCCTTGAGTGATGTCTTAAATTAATTTCTAGCCTGTGATCCTAAAAAGTCTTAACTGAGCTAAGCATAAATCCTTCAGAAACAATTACCCGCGGCTCTTTTCTATATACCAATATGAAGTCGTATAGGCTACCACGACTTCGCCACCAGAATATACGAGATTAGTGTTTCTATGTAACAACGCTTACACTTGGTCGCATTCCACCAACACTTATGGCGCCGTTCCAAAAGTGTAGATTTAATGTGAATATATAAAATTACGTATACAATAGAAAAAACATGGGGTATCAGGCCCCTTAAAGCCTTTGTTTCTGTCTCGTATATGACTAATGATTACACAAAAGTTGTTTCCAAGACAAATTCAAAATAAATGTATTATGCTGCGTGATTCATGTATTTTCAAACATGTGGGTACAACTGTCTCGCAATGAAGCGAGTCCATGGTTACCAGACTTTGCTGCCGACGGTAATTCTGACAGATATAGACTAAATAAATGGAAATTAACTACATATTTTTGGAATAGAAGACCTGTAGAAAATATTCAGATTTATACCAAAGCAAAACGGCCGTCAGTTTCGTTTGAAATTGTATCGTTTGAAATTATTATTATTATTATTATTATTATTATTATTATTATTATTATTATTATTATTATTATTATTATTATTATTATTATTATTATTAGTAGTAGTAGTAGTAGTATTGGTGATGATGTTGTTTTCAAATATAACTAGGCTATAAAAAGCCTCCGGTTAGTGTTATTATAGCCTATTTTTACAATGTGATTTCCATTGATCTTAATAAATTTTCCCCAGCACAGAAAGTTGCATGTTTCACTTTGTTTTTAGGACAAGTTTATTTCATGGAAATTATGGAATACATTGGGCCGAGATGCGATACTATGTATTGGTATATTTTGTGTACAGAAGTGGAAGCTAAAACTGAGAACACGCTTGATCAACGGATTCAAAACGTTGGAGGATTGGTGCCTCTTACAGTAGTTCTAATACCACGCTTCTTTGGATCTTAAGTGTTAAAATTACTGTAGTCTACATTGAATCGAGAGTCGAGTCTGTGTGTTATTATTATGTTGAAAATAACACTCTTTAGTTGCTGAAAAAATGTCCAGATCAACTCAAACTCGAATGCTGCTCTCTCAGAGTATTTTTAGGGCGCAATAATCCACATACCAGATTATGGACTGGATTGCATCCGGAATTGAACGGTGCAGCGTTGCTTACATCCAGTTCTAAAGCAGGATGACTCCTGGCCGTCCGACTTGACGTCAACATGTCTACGGACTCTCACTAGAAAGAGAAAAGAGAACTGGGGGAGGCCCCGATAGCCACTAATCGCTTGCAGATGTTTGTAATACCAGAAATAAGAATTTAAATGGTCTATGAAAATATTCAACAGTCTACATTCTTAAGATTTCCCTCAATTCCTGTGTGTTACTTTAACATGCTGGTTGTAGATATTTGTGGAAATGACAACATCAATTCTCAAGTACTCTCTATCTTAATAACTTTGACTTCATAACGTATAAACAGTTGTAATTTGGATAACTACAATGTTTTATACACAGCATGTTGAAACATCTGTGCAGTTAATTGGACAAGTAAAGCAATGGAAGACTAGGGTTCTTTTTGTATAAAAGTTCTGTTGTAGGCTCAGTCTGATAGTTTTGAGAGAGAATGGTGTTAGGAATAAATGTGTTTATACAGCTACACAGTTGATGCATAAACTTAAAATACACGAACACAGTTGGTACAAGGGCGCTGGAACTAGGGGTGCTGGGAGTGCGGCAGCACCCCCTGGTTTTGCATCCATGGCTTCCAGCACCCCCACTTTAAAAATGGTTCCAGTGCCTCTGAGCTGGCATTCCGATTAAATTGGTCAAGTACATTACACAATGGGATAACCTGTCGTAATGTAGCAAAACTGCACATAGCATATCTACATTTTTTAAATAGTTTGGTATAAAGAAAGCAATCATTATAATGCAAATATTCTCGCCGACACTGCAAAAAAAACAACAACAACAAAAAAAAAAAAAAAACAAACAAACAAAAAAAAAAAAAACCCAATTAAAAACTAAAAAAACGGACTAGCCGTTGGTGATGATTTTATTATTTTATTTCGTTATTGTGACAATAGCATAAGGTTGTTACAAGGTCATGGAATTATCTACCCTTTAATCAGACGGGAATGGCCCGTTAGGTCTATCCCTGACTCCATCTTGACACTGATAACACATTAACTGCAATTATCAGCACATACAAGGGACCGCTATTAATATATATATATATATATATATATATATATATTATATAATTATTATCTATATATCTGTATATATATAAGAGATTATATATATATATATATATAATTATATACGGATTAAATTATTTTGTTATAACATAAATTTTTTTTCAAAAGAGTACTATACATATATATATAAAATATATATATATATATATTACATTATATATATATATATATATATATATAGATATATATATATACATACACACACACACACCCACACACACACACACACACACCACACACGCACACACACACACACAGCCCTCTAGTCGCTGATAACTTTGAGATGTTTGCCATTCAGTTACAGACATTGTATAAACAATATTGCATGTTAAAATTCTCAAATAATTTATATTGTATACATTCAATGTACAGAGCAGTAATATGAGTAAACATTGAAATCCGCTTTTCATTGAGCTTATTGAGTCTGAGATTGAAAACTTGTTTTTAACCTTTTTTACATTCACATTTCAACACACACGTTTAGATTAGGCTAGAATATTACCTTGTTACATAGGGTTAAATTAAGAAATGTTTGTTCTTTCAAACTTTTTATATACCATATGTATAATCTGTAAAAGTATTGATTATTCAACTATAGTGTAAATCCTAAATAACAATAATTAACGCACCCTTACAAATCTTACTGTATATTTTTAATAATATAATATTTTCCCCGCCATTTACTGGGTCTTTACCAAACAATGCAAGCCTACAATTTAAAATGAACAGTGAACCGCACGCACCTGCATTGTAATTATACAACAAACTGTTCTCTGGAAATTGTTTACCAATATGTTGTTAGACACTTTCATACACATCACAACTAAGGACTGGTTAGTGTAAGTAACACCTCAATGCAAAATCTAATTTGTTTTGAGTAAAAACAAAAAATAATATATATATATATATATATATATATATATATATATATATATATATATATATATATATATATATAAGGATATATATATATTATATATATATATATATATAGGCGCGAAGATGTCATTTCCAGGTGTCCTGTCAAAATGTTTTTAACACCGAATTTCCAAGGAACACCGAGCGCGCAATTGATTGGGAGCAAAAAGTTTGGTGTTAAATCTGTTATCCGTTATATCTGCTTCTGGCGGTGCTCTGAGGCCAAGATACTGACATCCACCATCAATTTACGTTCTACACAGCTCTGCTTCAACATTTAGCTTTTTGACGTCAAATCCTACATTTTTCTAGGCTCCGGTTTGTCTAGCTCGAGGGTGATTGGTCTTTAAAATATTCCCCCTTAGCTCTATTATTTTATAAAACAAACACACAAAAGTTATAGTTAATAAAACGAACTTCAACACTTCAAATAGTGTTCGACACACGGTGCCGGCCA
This sequence comes from Polyodon spathula, assembly GCF_017654505.1. Classification (NCBI taxonomy): domain Eukaryota; kingdom Metazoa; phylum Chordata; class Actinopteri; order Acipenseriformes; family Polyodontidae; genus Polyodon; species Polyodon spathula. Next base: position 63,924,766 of record NC_054534.1, on the reverse strand, counting down.
TCCATTTCTTAAAAAAAAATCTAAATCATATATAGAAAACAAGTTTAATCTTTTCACTTTTTAATACTAACACCGCATTACAAATATATGAGTCTGTAAGGGAGAAAATAAAATGTAAGGTAAACTGATAATTTTGCTTTCACATCCTCATGGGGAAACTATTTTATTAAACGTGTGTGAATTTGAAAAAAAAAAAAAAAAACAACTGATGGCACTTTACCAGCTCGACCATTGAAGACCCTCTCAGTACATGTTGCGACCTCGGAATAAAAAAGGACAGGTCACTTCTGCCTCGTTTTGATAACCCTTCAACCTCGATATTGTCAGAATATGTTGAAGGTGTTAGACTTTTCTTATCTTTCTGTGGGGTAGACGGTGCCCCAAGAATAACATTTTAGCTATCCTGTTTTTCAGTGACGCATAAATTTATACATGTAAAATTATACATTTATTGACTCAAAAGTATATGCAGCCCCCCCCCCCCCCCCCCCCCACACACACACACAATGTTTTATTGCAATAGTAATTGAAGGCACCATTTAACACACAGTAACATTTTAAAAAGATGTAGCAATTTAAGTTGACCATTTTATGTTTTTAATTTATGTATTTTTTGGATAACACGCTATTTTCTGTAGGCTAGTTGACTGAAATGAACAAATACGACGTCATTGCAGAGATTAGCTGTCATAATACCAAAATAAATCCTGTGAGTTCACCCCGAACAATGCACAATACATTCTGTAGGTGCTTTAGAAGTACACTTATATATATATATATATATATATATATATATATATATATATATATATATATATATATATATATATATATATATATATATATATATATTGTTTCATGTGTGTCGTAAATAGAAGTGAAGAGGAAAGAGGAAATATCTGATGAATTTAATAATCCATAGCCCTTGGGCATTTTGCGGACCTCAAAGTTAAGATTTGGTTGGGTAACACGTTGTAAATCGTGCATCAGTTTAAATATATATTTCGCTCACATATTCGCTGTTTCCTATTGGAGGTAAAAATGACCTGTTACATGACCACCTATGTTACCAGGCACACCCTGCCCAACTTGACCACCTATGTTACCAGGCACACCCTGCCCAACTTGACCACCTATGTTACCAGGCACACCCTGCCCAACTTGACCACCTATGTTACCAGGCACACCCTGCCCAACTTTGTTAACCAGTTCATATATCAGCTTCGTGGAAATTTGATAAAATGTTCTATATGAGTTTTTTTTTGTATTTGCAATGCAAATGCATGAAAATATTTGTAAAGTGTTTTTTTTTGTTATTGTCATATTTTATGAAGTTGTATTTACACATTATTTTTGATTATGTTTAATATGGAAACATAATTCATCATTATTGCCGGTATTATTCAAAACATACATGTTTTTGTTTTTTTTAATTCATGTTTTAACAGTTGATCAACGTGACTTGTTTTGTTCGTTCATAATATACAGAACAAGTGATAGTGCTTTGTTTAAAAAAAAAAAACACAGTGGTTTATTTAATGAATTACATTGTTTACATCTACAATATTATTAAAACTCCACTTTTCTGGACGGAAGTGCACAGACTAAAAACAGCTGTTCGAAAACATCATCAAATACTGGACGACCACAAAATAGATAACATCACACTTAACATTTCCAAATGAAACATTAATAGAACTGCATCGTCATACAATTCCACCAATATTTATACGAAAAAAAACAAGAGCCAACTTTGAAAATTACACTTCAAAAACAATAATACAACATAGTTTTGGCTTTATTTTTTACACATAAAGCAACGAAACAAACATTCACAACATATGAGACGACATAATCCATTCCCAAATCGGTTTCCTTCTCTTAGAAACGGAATGCTTTTCTTCAAATATCCTTTCTGTTCAGGGCGGGAAATTGCACATAAATAAGTTTGATTATTCCGAAAAATATAGTTTATCGGGTATATATTAAAGCAATTTGAAGCATTTATCTTAAGCCTTTGATTTAAAAAAATAAAATAGAAAGCTTCACTGTTTGAGTTCCAAAGCCCAGACATGCTGTGGCCAGCCAGTCCTTCCTTTGGTTTTCTTGTCGTTGTTGCTTGTTGAACTCTTCAACACCTCGTTCTGTTGAAGACAATGAAGTTTGTTTTTAGAACGATTTCGTGCTTAGGAGCCACACAGTAAAATATATGGGTAATATATTTATGTTGTGTGACAATAGAGTGCAATGCTGAAGGCCTACGTTTCCACGGCGGCAGCTAGGACCACTGGATTTGCTATATGGAAAGTTGTAATCATAATTACTGCATTACTTAAACGTAAACCCATTTTTTAATGCGATTTTTGTTTTCAATTTATAACAATAAAACTATATTCCACTGAAATATTTCATTCAAAGTATTGTAATTAATCAGCAATGAAAACTTTCTTGTTAACGTTATTCGATGTATAGTATACTCTGATGTATAGTCATCCATAAGAATTCTGTTATGACGACAACTACTACTACTACTATGTAAATTGGTCGTCCGACCTGGGTATATATGGGCGAAAGACTACTAATAAACTTTGATTTGAATTGTTTTTCCTTTTTTTAGGAAGAAAAAAAAAACTACGAATAATATGTATGTATGTATGTATGTATGTATAGACTTACATGTAAATCGAGACACGCATTTTATAGGCTAGTTAATCATATAGGGAAACTGCATGTTTTAAGCTGCTGCTTAAAATGAATTCATATTTTTAGGTGCCAGCGAGTTTGTTTTTTTTCTTTTTTTACACAGACTGATTAATATGGAGGTAATACTGTTAAACAGATGTCAGTTTTTACTTAAATCATACTGTAGCGTTACAAAACCAATTAGAAATTATACTACATATGTTTTACATAATAGTGCATGAACAATGTCAATGTTACATGTACTTTATTTACGTTTTAAACAGTAATAGTTTTCCAATAGAAATGAATCTATTTGTATTTAGGAAACATGATAACAGACATAAAGGGAATGGGCAGTTTAGTACAACTGATCACAACAATATTCCTATAATTGTAGGCTGACTGGACGATGCCTCGTTTTAGTTACACAAAGCGTTGTACAGTTTATATTCAAGTTTAAAAATAAAATAATAAAGCGCTTACCAGTTCT